>NW_027590542.1:197500-202500 GCF_964213995.1 Mustelus asterias
AAAGCTCTCTCTACACTGTCCCCATCAAACACACCCAGGACAGATACAGCACGGGGTTAGATACAGAGTAAAGCTCTCTCTACACTGTCCCCATCAAACACACCCAGGACAGATACAGCACGGGGTTAGATACAGAGTAAAGCTCCATCTACACTGTTCCCATCAAACATCCCCAGGACAGGCACAGCACGGGGTTAGATACAGATAAAGCTCCCTCTACACTGTCACTATCAAATAACTATCAAATCTCCACATCATGACGATCAAATATTCCAATGACAGATACAGCATGGGGATAGATACAGGGAAAAGCTGCCACACATCAAACACACCCAGGACAGGTACAGCATCGGGTGAGATACAGCGTAAATCTCCCTCCACATTGTGTGTGTGAGAGAGAATGTGTGTGTGAGAGAGGGAATATGAGTTTGTGTGTGTGTGTGAGAGGGAGAGTGTGAGAAAGAGAGACAATGTGTGATGGAGACAGCGTGCGTCTGAGAGAAAGTGTGTGTGTGTGTGAGAGAGAGTGTGTGTGAGAGAGGGTGTGTGTGAGAGAGAGAGAGTGTGTGTGTGTGAGAGAGTGTGTGTGTGAGAGAGAGAGTATGTGTGTGTCTGAGAGTGTGAGAGAGTGTATGTGTGAGAGAGAGAGAACGTGTGTGTGTGTGTGAGAGAGAGAGAGTGTGTGTGTCTGAAAGTGTGAGAGAGTGTGTGTGTGAGATAGTATGTGTGTGCCTGAGAGTGTGAGAGTGTGTGTGTGTGAGAGAGAGTGCGTGTGTGTGAGAGAGAGTGTGTGTGTGTGTGAGATAGTATGTGTGTCTGAGTGTGTGAGAGAGTGTGTGTGTGTGAGAGAGAGAGCGTGTGTGTGTGTGTGAGATTATGTGTGTGTCTAAGAGTGTGTAAGAGAGAGTGTGTGTGTGAGCTGATCTTTTTCTACAGTCTATCGGTAACTGCAACACGATATTCTGCACCCTTTCCTCTCCTTCTCCCTGTGTACTCTATGTACGGAATGTTTTGTCTGGATAGCGCACAAGAAACAATACTTTTCACTGCATCCCAACACAAATCAATCAAATCAAATCAAATTAACACGGTGAAGTTTGGACCCTGTGGGGTGACAGTTGTCTGAATACAGATTCTATCTTATTGTAACATTCAGGTACCACGTGTACTGAGCTCACCAGCGTTCTGTCTGTATTGTGTGAATCCAGTCTTGAAATATCCACTGATGTTGCTAATTCTGCCAAGACAGAAACAGAAAGAGTGTTTGAATTCTCCGTGATTAGACCCCTTAACGATAAACAACATGGTGGATGAGAGGGATAGAGAGGGAGAGGGAGAGAGAGAGAGGAAGAGAGAGAGATGGAGCGATACAGAGTAACAGAGAGATAGGGAGAGGGAGCAATGCAGAGAGTAACAGTTAGACAATGAGGAATAGAGATTAATTCAGATGGATGGTGAGTGACAGGGGAGTCCGAGACGCTACATAAGCAAGGTAAAGATTTGAAAATGGAGGAGTGTTTCTTACCCACTTTTAAAAGACAATCCACACTCACACCAGTCACATTTCACACTCTCTGCTCAGTCCTGTGTTTTGGCGGTGTTGAGTGTGGGATCAGTGTTTGCTTTTCTCAAACCGCAGTGATATTCCCAACAAGGGCAAGACGTTTCAGTGTTTAAAAATGTAAACTTTTAAAAACAAAAGCAGACAGGATTTGGTTAAATCTCACGGGATCCAGGGTGAGGTAGCCAAATGGATATAAAATAGGCTGGATGACAGAAGACAGAGGGTGGTTGTAGAGGGTTGTTTTTTTGGTCAAACTGGGGGCCTGTGACCAGCGGGGTGCCTCAGGGATCGGTGCTGGGTCCACTGTTATTTGTCATTTATATTAATGATTTGGATGAGAATTTAGGAGGCATGGTTTGTAAGTTTGCAGTTGACACCAAGATTTGTGGCATAGTGGACAGTGAAGAAGGTTATCTCGGGTTGCAATGGGATCTTGATCAATTGGGCCAGTGGGCTGTTGAATGGCAGATGGAGTTTAATTTAGATAAATGCGAGGTGATACATTTTGGTGGATCGAACCAACACAGGACTTACTCAGTTAATGGTAGGGTATTGGTGAGAGTTACAGAACAAAGGGATCTCGGGGTACAGATTGACAGCTCCATGAAAGTGGAGTCACAGGTGGATAGGGTGGTGAAGAAGGCATTCCACATGCTGGGTTTCATTGGTCAGAACATGGAATAGAGGAGTTGGGACGTCTTGTTGGAGTTGTACAAGACATTGGTGAGACCACACTTGGAATGCTGTGTATAGTTCTGGTCACCTTATAAAAAGGAGATTATTAAGCTAGAAAGTGTGCAGAAAAGAATTACTGGGATGCTATGGGGTCCTGATGGTTTGAGTTATAATGAGAGGCTGGATACTCTGGGACCTTTTTTCCCTTGAGTTGGCTTAGTGGTGTTCTTCTAGAGGTCTCTAAAATAATGAGGGCATGGATATAGCAGCTTTATAGAACCTTAGTTAGGCCGCACTTGGAATATAGTGTTCAATTCTGATCGACACACTATCAGAAAGATGTGGAGAATTTGGAGAGGGTTCAGAAAAGATTTACCAGGATGTTGCCTGGTATGGAGGGCATTAGCTCTGAGGAGAGATTGGAGAAACTTGCTTTGTTCTCACTGGAACGACGGAGGTTGAGGGGCGACCTGATAGAATTCTACAAGATTATGAGGGGCATGGACAGAGTGGATAGTCAGAAGCTTTGTACCAGGGTGGAAGATTCAAAATCTAGGGGGCACAGGTTTAAGGTGTGAGGGGCAAGGTTTAAAGGAGATGTACAAGGCAAGTTTTTTTACACAGAGGGTGGTGGGTGCCTGGAACTCGCTGCCGGGGGAGGGAGTGGAAGCAGATACGATAGTGAGTTTTACGGAACGTCTGGACAAATACATGAATAGGATGGGAATAGAGGGATATGGTCCCCGGAAGGGTAGGGGGTTTTAGTTCAGTCGGGCAGCATGGTTGGTGCAGGCTTGGAGGGCCGAAGAGCCTGTTCCTGTGCTGTAATTCTCTTTGTTCTTTGATAAGCTCGTCAACATCTTTTCCAAAAGGGAGGGGAGTCTTAAACTACAAGACATAGGTTTAAGGTGAGAGGGGAGAGGGTCCAGAGGGCAATTCTTTTCACACATAGGGTGGTGAGGGATTAGAACAAGCTGCCAGAGGTCGTAGTAGAAGCGGACACAATTTTATATTTTAAAAAGCATTCAGACAGTTATTCTGGTAAGATTGGTATGGAGGGATTTGGGCCAAACGCAAGGCATTTGATACGAGCTTTATGGTAAAAACTGGGTGGCAGGGAAAAGTTGGGCCAAAGGGCCCATTTGTATCTGAGCTCTGTTTTCTGCCCGGAAACCATTTCTCAATCCATCCCAGTATTTTCCAAATTTGTGGATTGGACACAGTAAATTGCCGTTTCCTGTCCAAACCTGTGTTGGTTCGGTGGATTCAGGTAAATGTGTGGGGTTACGGGGATAGGGCTGGGTCAAGGGCCTTGGTAAGATACTGTGTCAGAGAGTCAGTACAGACTCGATGGGCTGAATGGTCTCCTTCTGCACTGCAGGGATTCTGTGACTCTACTATTAAGATCCCTTTGTCATTTGAAGCTTCCAGCTAAAATGCTGACAATGCTGCCTATTTCTGTGCACTTTGGCAAATGTTCTGTCTCATCACCGGGCGACACGGTGGCACAGTGGTTAGCACTGCTGACTCACAGCGCCAGGGATCTGGGTTCGATTCCCCGCCTCGAGTGACTGTCTGTGTGGAGTTTGCACGTTTGCTAAATTGCCCCTTAGTGTCAGGGGGATTTGGGCGTGGGTGGGATTATTGTTGGGGCAGGCTTGTTGGGCTGAATGGCCTCATTCTGCAGTGTAGGAATGGTTGATAAATAGTGAAACTGAGACACAAACTGGGGCTTGGCAGCAGCAGACAGAATGGGAATCATTGCATCCTGCAGGGATTTTTATTACAGAATCAATTTCAGAAAATTTACAACTCAAAAGTCACAACAGCAAAGTGTGGGATTGCAAACTTGGAATGATTAGCCCAGGACTAAAGTTTAAAAGCTACAGATTGACATTCAGAAACAAGAGATGGCCTCACATCTTCAATTCTGTGATTGTCTGCCATCTCCTGCTCTGAATATTACAAAATCTCTGCCCCCTTCATGCGTCTGGAGACTTTGAAAGTTACGCAGACATTGGTAAAACTTTCCTTTATCTCAAGGCATCTCCTGTGAAATACTCAACTTCTGCAAAGAGACACAATCTAATTGACACTTTCTGAATCTCCTTTCAAACAACCTCCCAACCCCATTGTGCAGGATGCAGGAATGTCACCTTTTGTCACATTCCCCAACACAATTGTTGACACGTTTTCGGGACAGGAAAAGTAGATTCAACTGACAGATTCTGAGCCCCAGGTTGAATCTTTAAGATGTAAAAATGAACTGAAAGCCCAGGTCTCTCTGTTCCTGCAACTATTTTAACATTGACCCATTGATTTTAAATTGCTTCTCCTGTGTGTAAAATATCATCTATCAACTTCAGGTTTGAACATTAATAAGCGACTGAGCATCAACTGTGAATTATAGAAGGTAGTTCCAAACTAATATCACACCTGGTGTGGCATAGTGTTCCTGAATTTCACTCCGAAAAGTCTAAAACCCTAAACATTGTCTAAAATCCAATGTCCCCCAAGTCCTGTCCCCATCAAACACTGTAAGAAGTCTCACAACACCAGGTTAAAGACTTTAACATGGTGTTGTGAGACTTCTTACTGTGCTTACCCCAGTCCAACGCCGGCATCTCCACATCATGCCCATCAAACACTCCCAGGACAGATACAGCAAGGGGTTAGGTACAGAGTATAGCTCCCTCGACACTGTCCCCATTAAACAATCCCAGGACAAATACAGCACAGGGTTCAATACAGAGTAAAGCTC
>NW_027590542.1:210000-271524 GCF_964213995.1 Mustelus asterias
GAGTGTACAAAGTGAGTAAGTGTATAAGAGTGAGTGAGTGCGGGCGGGAGAGGGCATGAGTGTTAAGTTTCAGTTTATCTACTAGTGTGACAAGTAGGCTTACATTAACACTGCAATGAAGTTACTGCGAGAATCCCCCAGTTGCCACACTCCGGCGCCTGTTCGGGTTACACTGAGGGAGAATTTAGCACGGCCAATGCACCCTAACCAGCACATCTTTCAGACTGTGGGAGGAAACCGGAGCACCCGGAGGAAACCCACGCAGACACGGGGAGAACGTGCAGACTCCGCACAGACAGTGACCCAAGCCGGGAATCGAACCCGGGTCCCTGGCACTGTGAGGCAGCAGTGCGAACCACCGGTGATAAGGGGGAGAGTTAACAGAAAGCAGCTGGTGAGAATATACTGGCCGCTTTTAATTTAATCCATATTAATGAATTAGAAACTTTTAACCTAAGGAATTGACATCCGAGGATTTCAGTTTAAAATCCCATTGAAGCTCCCTGTCTCATAATGGGATGTTTTTGCCTGTATTTCGTAATTAGTGACTTCATATCTCACAGCGAGATAAATAAAACTTTTTTCCAATTGATAGGGACAGCTCAATGGACAAAACTGGTGTGAGAAAGGGGCAAATCCTTTGAAAATGGAGGCAGAGAGGAGGCTTTGTTCAACTCCCATTCTTTCCCTGTCTTCAGCAGGCTGGGCAGGAAGTGTGAGCAGAGAGGGGGGGATAGACAGACACACACTGACACAATCCCCAATCCACTCACTCACACATCCCCATTCCCCCTCCACTCGCTGGGTTGTGGGGAGCGGCTGCAAGGATTTTCAGGGCTGCTGTGGGGGGTGGAGAGTCAGGGGTGATTGAAATGGACGAACACGACCTACAGGGGAAAAGAAATAAAGTTTGAAACTAAACTAAAGAAACTAAAGACAGGAACTTGCAGAATCCATTGCCTCCCTGCATTAACATATCAAGAGTCAGTCTGACATTGCCACAAACTCCTCTGGGGTGAGAGGGGGAGGGGGGGTGAATTAGCATCTCAATAGAGAGACAGACATTGTAAACATGTCAGAGACTCAGGGTGGGGTTTGCATCCAGCACACTCAGGATAAATGTGAATCTGAGAGCCTTCAGTCCCCACACCAATAATCCCCCTGCACTGAAAACATTCCCACTCTGATTCAGTGTGTGTGTGTGTCAGTGTGTGTGTCAATCTGCTTTTTGACCTGTGCTTTGCTTGTGTGGACATGATGCTGAATGGACTTGAATGGAAATGCTGGACTCCTCGCTGTGATATGTTGTGTGTCTTATTGTTAAAATGGCCGTGTCTCTTTTTCTCTCTCTTTTTAACCAATTTTTATCTCTTTTTCTCCTGAGGAATTTTGAAAACTGGGGATGTGTCGAGGATCCAAAGGACGGGAATGTTTGTGACCAGGATGAAGGAGAGGAGCTTCTTCCAGAGGGAGGGCTGACTGAGGCCTGTTGCTCAGGCTTCACCCTGAGTGAGTTGTGTCTGTTTATTAACCTGATCCAGATTTAATGTTTCATATCAGAGGGAGCGAGATCTGAATGAGAGTGGAATAGAGAGAGAGAGAGAAACACACAGGGAGGGAACTGTCTCATAGAATCATAGAAACCCTACAGTACAGAAAGAGGCCATTCGGCCCATCGAGTCTGCACCGACCACAATCTCACCCAGGCCCTACCCCCATATCCCTACATATTTACCCACTAGTCCCTCTAACCTAGGCATCTCAGGACACTAAGGGCAATGTTTAGCATGGCCAATCAACCTAACCCGCACATCTTTGGACTGTGGGAGGAAACCGGAGCACCCGGAGGAAACCCATGCAGACACGAGGAGAATGTGCAAACTCCACACAGACAGTGACCCAAGCCGGGAATCGAACCCAGGTCCCTGGAGCTGTGAAGCAGCAGTGCTAACCACTGTGCTACCGTGCCACCCTAACTCTTTAGTCTCTGCTTTACAACTGACTTGTTGTGTTTGGGTGTTACTGAGAGATTGTGTCACTGAGAGGAGATCCTGGGTTTTTGCTGTGCTATTTAATTTAAATATTTTCTTGTATTTTAATTATTTTCTCTCTCTTTCCCCAAGAATTAATATTTAGATTTTACTGAGAGATTGTGTAACTGAGAAGGGGGAATCCTGGCCTCTTGTGCTATTTAATTTAAAGAATTCTTGTATTTTAATTAATTATTTTCTCTGTTCCCCAGGGATTTGAATTTTGAAGACTGCAACATGACTCGGAATCCTTGGACAAGGGGCTTTTCTCCAGAGGAGGATGGATGGACTGAGGCCTGTTCTATAGGCCGCATGTGAGTTGTTGTCTCTTTATTATCCTGATCCAGGTTTAATTTTAATCTCGCTTCCTCGGACGAACCAGTTCTGGTTCGATTGTGGGGTGGGCTGGAGTTTAAAACCCTGGGGTTAAAATATCCCGGCTTTGCAATTAGTCACAAACAGGTTAACCCTTTGCTGGGTGGCAAAGAGTGAATTAAATATCTGTAATATGAAACTGTCTAAAAGTTAGTTTTAAATCCAAGATAACAGGGATTGGAGACAGAGCGCTGTTCCTAATTGTTGAATAAAATTCATAGAGGCCTTTATAATTCAGTTTTCAGATGTTCAGACTTTCATTGTGTCCTCTCTGCAGCTTTTCCCCCATTCTGTCTATTTCTCTCTCTCTTTCTCTCCCTGTCCTTCCTCTATCTGTCTCTCTTTTTTATTCCCTCCCTCTCCCTCCCTCTTTTTCGCAGGAAGTCATATTTTGTTGGACAATCTCTCAGTAAAATCTGAGAAAGGGGAATCCTGGGCTCTTGTGCGATTTAATTTAAACATTTTCTGGTATTTTAATATATTTCTCTCTCTTTTACCCAAGAATTAATGTTTAGATTTTACTGAGAGATTGTGTAACTGAGAAAGGGGAATCCTGGGCTCTTGTGGATTAAATTTAAACATTTTCTTGTATTTAAATTAATTATATTCTATCTCTTCCCAAGGAATTCATATTTAGTTAGACAATCTCTCAGTGAAATCTTAGAAGGGGGAATCCTGGGCTCTTGTGCTATTTAATTTAAACATTTTCTTGTACTTTAATTAATTATTTTCTCTTCTCCCCAGGAATTTGAATTTTGAAGACTGCAACATGACTCGGAATCCTTGGACAAGGGGCTTTTCTCCAGAGGAGGATGGATGGACTGAGGCCTGTTCTATAGGCCGCATGTGAGTTGTCGTCTCTTTATTACCCTGATCCAGGTTTAATTTTAATCTCGCTTCCTCGGATGAACCAGTTCTGGTTCGATTGTGGGGTGTGGGGGGGCTGGAGTTTGAAACCCTGGGGTTAAAATATCCCGGCTTTGCAATTAGTTACAAACACATTAACCCTTAGGTGGGTGGCAAAGAGTAAATTAAATGTCTGTGATATGAAACTGTCTCAATTTGTTTTAAATCCAAGGTAACAGGGATGGGTGACAGACCGCTGCTCCTAATTGTTGAATAAAATTCACAGAGGCCTTTACAATTCAGTTTTCAGAAGTTCAGAATTTCATTTCGTCCTCTCTGCAGCTTTTCCCCCATTCTGTCTATTTCCTCTCTGCTTTCTCTCTCTCCATTCCTTTCCTTCCTCTATCTGTCTCTCTTTTTTATTCCCTCTCTCTCCCTCTTTTTCCCAGGAAATAATATTTTGTTGGACAATCTCTCAGTAAAATCTGAGAAAGGGGAATCCTGGGCTCTTGTGCGATTTAATTTAAACATTTTCTGGTATTTTAATATATTTCTCTCTCTTTTACCCAAGAATTAATATTTAGATTTTACTGAGAGATTGTGTAACTGAGAAAGGGGAATCCTGGGCTCTTGTGGATTAAATTTAAACATTTTCTTGTATTTAAATTAATTATATTCTATCTCTTCCCAAGGAATTCATATTTAGTTAGACAATCTCTCAGTGAAATCTTAGAAGGGGGAATCCTGGGCTCTTGTGCTATTTAATTTAAACATTTTCTTGTACTTTAATTAATTATTTTCTCTTCTCCCCAGGAATTTGAATTTTGAAGACTGCAACATGACTCGGAATCCTTGGACAAGGGGCTTTTCTCCAGAGGAGGATGGATGGACTGAGGCCTGTTCTATAGGCTGCAAGTGAGTTGTCGTCTCTTTATTACCCTGATCCAGGTTTAAATTTAATCTCGCTTCCTCGGATGAACCAGTTCTGGTTCGATTGTGGGATGTGTGGGGGGCTGGAGTTTAAAATGCTGGGGTTAAAATATCCCGGCTTTGCAATTAGTCACAAACACGTTAACCCTTTGGTGGGTGGCAGAGTAAATTATGTATGAAACTGTCTATAAGTTTGTTTTAAATCTAAAATAACAGGGGTCGGAGACAGAGCAATGAACCTAATTGTTGAATAAAATTCACAGAGGCCTTTACAATTCAGTTTACAGATGTTCAGATTTTCATTTCATCCTCTCCACAGCTTTTCCCCCATTCTGTCTATTTCTCTCTGCTTTTCTCTCCATTTCCTTCCGCTATCTGCCTCTCTTTATTCTCTCTCTCTCCCTCTTTTTCCCAGGAATTAATATTTAGTTGGACAATCTCTCAGTAAAACCTGGAAAGGGGCAATCCTGGGATTTTGTGCTGTGTGATTTTCATTCTGGGTGTCCCGGGGGGTTTGATTTCACTGTCTCAGCCCCTCTCTGCCTCACTCTCTCTCTGTATAAACTTTTCCCAAATTACAAAACACTCAACACAGCTGACTGCAGCTTGTGGGATCTTGCTGGGGATTTTGTTTTAAAAAGGGTGTTTTCTCAGAGGCAGTTTAAACCTTTCAGGGGACTGTGGGGAAGTCTCCAGACTTGGGACAACACACACACAGGGTTGGGGGCTGGGGGTGGCGGGCAGGGGGGAGGTGGGCAGTCAGGTATACTGGTATTCTGGGAGACTGATATTCCCAACAAGGGCCAGAGGTCTCAGTGCTGAAACATATTAAACTGTTCAAACAGAGGCAGGCAGAAAGCCATGAGGCTTCAGAGCTCCCTGTAGATGCAAAGGTAACTCCCATTGCCAAAAAGTAGCCACATGTGAAGTGGAAACACCTTCCCTCAGCTTGTTACACACTGACCTTTCCACAAACCCAACATGTTTACAAACACTCGCTGCAGTTTCTGCAAACTTTGTATCAAACTGCCTCCCATTCTGCTCAATACTGACCCCCTCTCAACCTGGCACTGAACTAGTGTCTGAATTGAGACAGAGACACACAGACAGAGTTTTTAAAGCTGAAAGTTTTAAAGTTTATATATTAGTGTCACAAGTAAGGCTTACATTAACACTGCAATGAAGTTACTGAGAGAGACAGAGAGAGGCAGAGACACACAGAGACAGAGACATAGATAAAGAGACAGAAAGAGACAGAGAGATAAAGAGACAGAGAGGATGTTTAAAGTTTGTTTATTCCTGTCACAAGTAAGGCTCACATTAACGCTGCAGTTACTGAGAGAGACAGAAAGAGAGAGTTTTTAAAGTTGAAAGATTTAAAGTTTATTTATTAGTGTCACAAGGCTTACATTAACACTGCAATGAAGTTAGTGAGAAAGACAGAGATAGAGGGAGCATCCAGAGTGGGTTCAGTAACACATTTATTGATCAGATATCTCTCTCTGTGACCCTTTAGCGATGAGATATTCAGCCAGGATGGTTTCACTGACCCTCTTCAGCAGGCAGATATTCCCAAATCCAGCCTAGGTCTCAGACACACACACACACCACTCACACATTCCCTCTGCTCTGTCCAAGGGAATATTGTAATCCAGGAATTTCTATTTTATATTTACAGGGTGAGGGGGGGGAGAAACTCAACTCAAAAATCCTGCAGTCTCTCCAAGCTGCTTTTAAATTTCAATTCAAACCCTGGGCCACATGGGAAGCTGCAGAGATTGGGAAACTTACCAAACCCAGTTTGTGTGTGAGAGTGTCTGCAGCTTTTGTGTCTTTGAACTTGCGAGGGTGCCAGGGAGAGAATGTCACTGTCTTCACCTCTCTCTCTGCCTCTCTGTATAAAAAAATCACCAAATTAAACCACACTCAATAATGCGACCATACACAATTAATTATCAAATATCTGTCTCTCTCGCTTTATCTCTGTCTCTCCCCGTCTCTCTCTCTCCCTGTTCTCTCTCTCCCTGTCTCTTCTCGAGCAGAAACAGGTGGAGACAGAGAGGCAGGGAGAGAGAGGAAGAGGGAGGGATGGAAACAGCTGGAGTTGTGGGTTAGATGCAGGGGGAGAGACACAGGCTGTTAGAGGGAGGGGGGGTTTCAGTGAGGGACAGGGTCTCCAGTTTAATTCTGAGGGTCCTGAGAGAGGGATTTCACTGTCTCAGCCCCTCTCTGGCTCCCTCACTCTGTATAAACAATTCCCAAATTTAAAAAACGCTCAACACAGCTGACTGCACTTTGTGGGATCTTGCTGTGCACCACAGTGATTTTAGTTTTAAAAAGGGTTACTTTTAAGAGGGAGTTCCGGCCTTTCTGGAGATTTGGGATGATGCAGACACACACACACACACAGGGTAGTGAGTGGGGAAGGGGGCTCACAGCAGGCGAGAGAGTGGGGGGTGGGGGGAGGACTGTGTCCCATCTGATTCAGGTTCACATTGCTGCTGCTGCTGTGGGATCTTGCTGTGCACACACTGGGCCTGTGGCCTTTGGCTGCACTGCAACAGCGACCGCACTTTTTATTTTCAAACAAAATCTGGCTCAGGGACCGCAAAGTGGGTTCAAGGAAAAAGCTTGAAAAGGGGTCGGGTAAATTCAAGCACTTTAATCGCCGAGGCATCGTAGGCTCTGGAGCAAGTGCTGGGGAATGGGAGGAGGATAGATTGGGATTTGATGGCCAGCATGGAGCTGGTGGGCCGAAGGGCCTGTTTCTGTGCTGTGTGACTCCAGATTCTTTTCTCTCTCTCTTTTCCCAGGAATTTCTATTTGGATGGGGGGTGGGTATAGAATTTCCCTGTCTCTGTCTCTCCAGCGTTCTTACCAATCCCAGCACCCCTCCCCTCTCTCTCTCTCCCCAGACATTCCTGTCTATATTTCATCTTTCAATAAAATGTTTAAGAAAACACCAATGTGAATTGTTGTCAATTTAATTTGGGAAGAGAGAGAGAGAGAGAGAGGAGTGGATCCCATTTCCCACACACTCTCCTGCAGTCCTCACCCACAACATTTATTTAATCTGGCCCTCACCAGGTTGTGTGTGTGGGATCTTGCTGTGCACACAGGTGGGTCTGGCTCCCTATTCCTCGCACTGTGACCGTGAGCAGAACTTTAAACAGGAAAGATGTTGGGGAGGCGGAGGAGGCAGAGAGAGAGACAGAGAAATGGAGGGAGAGCTAAACAGAGAGGGTGTGGGGGGGAGGGGTGTGAGAGGGTCTCAGGAGGGGCAGGGGGAAAGAGACACAGAGTCTGGGGCTGCCCTCCTCCATCGTGGGACTGGCAGTGGGATCTTGCTGTGCAGAATTACCTTCATTGTCATTTGAATCATTCATTCATTGACTAAGGGAGGGTGGGGGTGTGATTGTGGGATTATAAATATTGTTACCACGCTGAGGTGATGTTTCCCTCTGCGCTATTTTGTAACCCCCCCAAAGAGATACACCTTGCCTCGTAATCTTAAGTGTGTGTGAGACAGGAGGAAGCTACTGGTTTTAGACAGATGTGCAGAAGGAGGTCATTCGGCCCATCTAGTCTGTACCGACCACAATCCCAACCAGGCCCTATTCCCATGACTCCACACTTTTAACCTGCTAATCCCCCTGACACTAGGGTCAATTTAACACGGCCAATCCACCGAACCCGCACAGCTTTGTGCTGTCGGAGGAATTGGTAAATTAAAGCAGGATCTGACACTCTCTGTATCAGGAACAACTAACAGGTCTTTAATTTAGACTGGGTGACAACCTTATTAAAACAATGAACAAACTGAATAAACTCCCCAGTAGAATGCTGTTCCAATGACAAGACTCACTCAGGAATAATGAAATAAATCATTACAGAATAGAGTCACTCTCAAATAATATAATACCAGGCGTCTGTTGGAAGTGTGAACTTTCTTCTGCTGCTTGGGTCTGGAATACTTTCTGAGTTGGTTTCTGCTTCTATTTAGATGGTGATGTGATGAAGCTGTATATATTACTGCAGGATTCAGTATCAGACTCTCCCTCCTTCAATCTAAAGAGGCAGCAAGGTCGCTCCCTCCCCGTTATTTCCCCCTGTCCCGGGTTTAAATACCCAGAATTTCCTCACAGTATTCCTGCAATTTGAGTGGCTTGAGGCTGTCACCAACGCTCCAATTTGAATGCAATTGGTTGTGTGTGTTTGAGAGCTTGTTTTAAAATCATTGACCCAATTCAAAGCCTGTTTTGCTCTGCTGGGACTCTGGCTGCTGCTTTGGACACAAATGTTGTAAAGTTGTGTTCTGCAGCCTGCTTTCTGCAGTTTAAAATCCCCAGCACAAAGACACAGGCTTTCTAAAGACACAACGCTGGATGGTTCGGTTTGGTTTTCTCAGCATTTCTTTTCAACATTTACATTTGTCAAACACCAGATGTTTTACCCTACATGCAGCTTCATAACCATATTAGAGAGAGACAGAGAGAAAGAAAGGGAGAGAGAAAGACAGAGAGGGAGAGAAAGAGAGAGAGAGAGAGAAAGGGAGAGAGAGAGACAGAGACGGGAGAGTGAGGGAAAGCAGGAAAGGGCAGCAAGAGGTCAGGGTTGTGGGGGAGTGCAGTGAGGGGGTGGGGGAAGAGACACAGGATCTGGGGGTCTCTCGTGTGGAGGGAGAGAGAGGGAGACGTGTGGTTCCCTCATTTCCCACTCACTTTACCCCAATCCTCATTTAAAAATCACTTTGTATCTGGCCCTGCTCAGACTGTGTGTGGGATCTTGCTGTGCCCTCATGCTCTCTGTCTCCCCTCCTCCCCTCCCCATATTCCCCGCACCGTGACAGTGCCCCACATTTTAAACATAAAAAGATGGAGGGGAAGGAGGGTGGGGTAGAGAGAGGAACAGAGAAGGGGTGGGGAGTGTCGGGGGCTGAGTGGAGGGGGGTAGGGGGATAGAGACAGAGGCTCTGGGGGTGGGTGGTGTCCTCCTGCAGTGTGGGACTCCCTGTGGGATCCTGATTGCAGCATTCCCAGTCTCTGAGAGAAAGAGAGAGACAGAAAGAGAAAGAGGGGGAAAGACAGAGAGAGAGAGAGAGAGACAGGCAGGGAGAAAGAGAGAGAGAAACAGTGTGAGGGAGAGAGAGAGAAAGACAGAGAAAGATGGAGGGAGAGAGAGAGAGAAAGATGGACGGAGAGAGAGAGAAAGGCAGACAGGGAGTGAGAGAGAAAGATGGAGGGAGTGGGAGAGAGAGAGGGGGAGAGTGAGGAGGAAAACAGGAAAAGACAGCAAGAGGTGAGGTTTGTGGGGGTGCAGTGAGGGGGTGGGGGAAGAGACACAGGATCACAGTGACCCGAGCTGGGAATTGAACCCGGGTCCCTGGAGCTGTGAGGCAGCAGCGCCAACCACTGTGCCCCCGTGTGGCCCTACATGTTATGATTCAATTCTGAGGGTCCCGGGGCGAAGGGGGGGGGGGTGGATTTCACAGCCTCAGCCCCTCTCTGCCTCACTCTCCCTCTGTATAAACACTTCCCAAATTAAAACACACTCAACACAGCGAACTGCACCTTCTGGGATCTTCCAGAGCACCACAGAGATTGTGTTTTAAAAAGGGTTTGGCTTCGTTTTAAGAGGGAGTTCAACCCTTTCTGGGAATTTGGGATGAGACACACAGGGTAGTGAGTGGGGAAGGGGGCTCACAGCAGGCGAGAGTGTTGGGGGTGTGTTGGGGAGGACTGTGTCCCATTTGATTCAGGTTCACATTGTTGCTGCTGCTGCTGTTGTTGTGGGATCTTGCTGTGCACACACTGGGCCTGTGGCCTTTGCTCGCACTGCAACAGTGACCACACTTTATTAAACAAAATCTCGCTCACGGACCGCAAAGTGGGTTCAAAGGAAGAAGTGTAAACGGGGTCGGGTGAATTAAAGCACTTCAATCGCCGAGGCATCGTAGGCTGTGCAGCGAGTGCTGGGGAATGGGGGGAGTATAGATTGGAATTTGATGGCCAGCATAGACCTGGTGGGCCGAAGGGCCTGTTTCTGTGCTGTGTGACTCCAGATTCTCCTCCCTCTTTTCCCAGGAATTTCTATTTGGATGGGGGGGCGTTCATAATTTCCCTGTCTCTGTCTCTCCAGCGTTCTTACCAATCCCAGCACCCCTCCCCTCTCTCTCTCCCCAGACATTCCTGTCTATATTTCATCTTTCAATAAAATGTGATGGAAAACACCAATGTGAATTTTTTGGATTTAATTTCAGGGAGGGAAAGACAGAGAGAGAGAAAGAGAGAGACAGGGAGGGAGGGAAAGACAGACAGAGACAGAGAAAGACAGGGAGTGGGGGAAGGAGAGACAGACAGAGAGAGAGAGAAAAGCAGCCGAATAAAACCTGCAGCAGCCGCTTTATTCCATCGGATTGGGGATGTGATTGTGGGTTTTCCTGCTATCTCTCTCTCTCTCCCATCTTTCTCCTTTGATTGTGAGTTATCAGGGAAGGAGAGAGAGAGAAAGGGAGGGTCACAGAGGGAGATCAAAGGCAGAGGGGCAGGGAGAGGAGACACACTGGAGCGGGGGGTGGGTTAGGGGGGGGTCCTCTGCTCTGCACTCACAGCCCAGCTCCCCAGTCTCTGGGGAAAAGACCCTCACTCACACCCTCCCAGAAGGTGGGATTTGTAACCAGCGGCTGTGTGACTGAGGCTGAATCTGGGCTGTTGTGTTTGAATAGATTTTTTCCCAATATAAAGATATTGGAATGTGGCTGCTGCCACATTGCAGTGAGAGAGAGATGTGGCTTTGCAGGAGCTTCCCTCCCCATTTCCCCATGGAAATCACTGAGAAATAGCAAACGTGGCTCACAACACGTCATTATTTGAAACGGTCAGACAGAAACTTATCAGAGAGAGCATTTTAATCCCCATTCATCCCCAGACGGAGAAACAGAGCAGAGATCAGGACAGATTATCCAGAGTAAGAGAGACCGGGGCAAAGATGGGGTATTGGATATATATATAGATCTGGGGGGAAAGCAAAAGAGACACAGAGGGGGCTGGACAGGTTCAGAGATAGAGGCAGAGAAAGAGAGAAACAGCGAGAGACAGAGGGAATGGGAGAAGGGTGTGACTCTGCTCGAAGTGGAAGGTTCCCTGTTCATATCGAATGTACAAACAGCACCAATGCTGGAGTGACTTATTATTTTCATTTGCGGTGGGGGAGAGATGGAGGGGAAAGAGAGGGAGACGTGTGGTTCCCTCATTTCCCACTCACTTTACCCCAATCCTCACTTCAAAATCACTTTGTATCTGGCCGTGTTCAAGCTGTGTGTGTGTGGGATCTTGCTGTGCACTCATGCTCCGTCCCCCTGCCCCGTCCCCCTGCCCCATATTCCTCACACTATGACAGAGCCCCATGCTTTAAACATAAAAAGATGGAGGGGAAGGAGGGTGGGGTAGAGAGAGAGAAACAGGGTGAACAGAGAAGGGGTGGGGAGTGTTGAGTGCTCAGTGGAGGGGGGTAGTGGGATAGAGACAGAGGCTCTGGGGGGGGGGGAGGTGTCCTCCTGCAGTGTGGGACTCCCTGTGGGATCCTGATTGCAGCATTCCCAGTCTCTCTCTCCCTCTCACTGTGAAGCACTCAGGAGGGAGAGGGAGCTGAAATTCAAATTCCTGAGCCTGGGGGAAAGGCTTGTTCTCAATCCCAGAGTCCTGCTTGTGTTTTTAGACAGGGCGCTGGGATTTGTGGGTGTGGATGGAGAAGATTGTTCTGTTTAACTGGGGGGTGGGAGAGAGGGGGGTTTGTTCTTTCCACCTGAGGAATAATGCAGCCTCTGTGACTAGGCCGCACTTCACGGCCTAAATCTCAGCAGCACTTTTGCATTCGCTTAATTCCCCAACAGGGTTTAAGTGGCTGAATTCAATGGTTCAATAAAATGTGAAGCAGCCGCTTCAGGGTGGGATTGTGGATTTTCCTGCCCCCCCGCCCCCCTCTCATTTCCCTTTTGATTGTGAGTTTTATTTTAAACGGTCAGACAGAAACTTAGAGAGAGCATTTCAATCCAGGTTCACCTCGAGGTAGAGAAACAGAGCAGAGATCAGGACAGGTTATCCAGAGACGGGGTATTGGACAGATATAGATCTGGGGGAAGTGTGTAGGAGACGGAGAGGGAGAAACAGAGGGGGGGGGGGGGCGGAGAGAGGTGACTGACAGAAGTGGGAACTTCATTGGGGCCTCCTGTGTTTATTCACTGGCCTGTCTCTGGAGTAAAGCCCCCAGAATGCTTTGATGTGTTTAATAAATTCAATATCGGGACAGTCAGGAGGCAGTTGCAAGTTCATTGCATTTGAAACTTGTTCCCATTTTGTCAGGGTTTAATAATGAGGAGGTGAAAATGAATGTTTCCCCCACCTCCCCCAGTGAGATTGTGAATTTCAGCAAGTCCTGGGATCTTGCTGTGCCTTTTATTGTTTATAGTCAGCTTTTGTTTTGTGTTTAATCAAATTTCACTTTATTTTCTCTTTCTCTCTTCCAAGGAGAATTCCTTTGGAAACTTTGGCGATGCAGAGAGCGAATAGTTTTGCCGTGAGGAATCCTCGGACAAGAGCTATAACCAGAGAGAAAAATATTAATAAAAGTCCCCGTGTCTTTGTCGTTCATTTTTATTCACAGATAGACTGGTGGGGCTTTTACACGGAGGGTTAGTGGTCTGTGTGTCAGGGGGAGGGGGCATTCCCAGTGATCCCTGCTCCAATGTAATCCCACAGATTTCAATCCCTCTCCCTGAAGCTCTGTCTGTGCAACTCCCCCATCCTCAGAACTGTTTCTCCACATCTTTCCAATCCCGGTCTCTCCCCATCCTTTATACCTCAGCCTCTCACAATGGCAGCATCTTTCCCTTTTTCTCTCCTTCTCTCTATCTTTCACTCTCTCTCTGAAACTTTGTCACTCTGTCTTGCCAAAGCCCCACTTTCTATTTATCTCGACATCTCACTTTGTATCTCAGCCTCTCCGTCTCTCTCTCTCTCTCTGTGGATCATTTTATCTCAATCACAGCAGCCTCCTCTCCGTCTCTCTCTCTCTATCTCTGCTCCCCCCTCTGTCTATCTCTGCTCCCTCTCTGTGACTCATTCTGTCTGAAGTACAGCAGCATTCTCTCTCACTCCCCATCTCTATATCTTTTCACAATAACTTCATTGCAGTGTTAATGTAAGCCTACTTGTGATTAACAAATAAAATTTTAACATTAACTCTGCTTTTATTTGTCTCTTATCTCTCTCTCTATCGCTTCCCTCTCTCTATCTGCTTCCCCCTCTCTCTGATCTCTGCTTCCTTCTCTGTGAATCAGTCTGAATTACAGTCGCATCCTCCCCATCTCCATCTCTCTGATCTCTGCTTCCCCCTCTCTGTGAATCATTCTGTCTGAATTACAGCAGCATTCTCTCTATCTCCATATCTCTACTTCTCTGTCTCTTATATATCTCTCTCTCTCTCTGCTCTCTCGTGGGGGACGGGCCAGATCACGGGTTTGCTGTTCACAAGCAGCAAGGGCCCAGGAACGCAGAGGGAGGGAATCGGGGGCAATTCAGAGGGATTCAGCACTGCTGAAAGGGCTGACCAGAGTCAGGGGTTATCAGAGAAAGGGGGCAATGGAGGAGGGGGGAGGGGGAATCAGACAGGGGGTCTGTTGTACAGGATGGGGGTGGGGGATGTTATAACACAGGCTGCTCAGTGTCAAGGGAATTAGTCATTTGAACGTTAATGTTTTAAATGGGCAGAGTTTCCACATCCAACTCCACCAGGAGCTGTTTACAGGGGGGTGGTGGACGGGGATGGACACGCGGAGGGGGGGGGGGGTACTAATTAGAAAGGGGGGGATCTGTCAGTCCAGAGGCTGTTCACAGGGAGGGAGTGGGAATTTGCCAGGTTGAGAGGGGCGGGGGGGGAAAGAGGGGAACTTAGAGGGATACGGGGCTCAGAGGGAAGGATCGGGAGATTTAGAGGGATTGTGAGGAGGGACGACAGATTTGGCTGGAGTGGGGGGGGGATTGAGGGGGATTAAAGGGGGAGAGTGGAGAGGGATGTAGGGGTAGACTCAGGGATTGTGGTCGGGAATTAGAGGGATTCAGGGGGATTTAAGGGTCTCATGGGGACTTTGGGATTTAGCGGGGCTGAGAGGGAGGGAATCGGGGGGAATTGAGGGGGATTTGGGAAGAGGGGGCTCAGAGGGGAATTTCTGGGGTTCTGAGGGATACAGGAGGGATTGGGGGGTTTACGGGGATTAAAAGACATGGTTTGGTGCTCAGACAGATTGAAGGGGTGGGATTGGAGAGGGAGCAGGATTCGGGGGCAGAGGAATGTGGCGAGGGTGGGTGCGATCTCGGGAGACATTCAGGGGGGATTCCAGAGGAATCTCAGGGGCTTAGAATCTGGGGAGGGTCTGGATGGGGTAGGGAGTCAGAGGGAGATGGCGGGGGGGCGAGTCGGGGTGGAGGGAAAGGGATTGAGGGCGGGGTGGATTTATAGGGATTTGGGAGGGGGGAAATTCAGAGAGGGATTTAGGGTGGGGCCTTGCATCAGGGTTAGAATTGGGGGGGGTGTCGAGCGATTCGGAGTGGGGGGGTGACTCAGAGGGATTCAGGGGTGGGGAGGACTGAGGAAGGATTGGGTGGCTTGATTTTGGCAGGGGGGGCAAAGGGAGCCTTTGGGGGGGGGCTGAGGATTTGGGGCAGGAACTTGGAGGATTCAGGGGGCTGAGAGTCAGATTGGCAGTGGGTGTCAGAGAGATTGAGCGGGGGGAGGGGGTGCTTACAGAGTCGGATTGAAGCAGATCGGGCAGAGGGACAGGGAATCAGGTGGGGGAAAGGGGAGTTTTGGGGGGGAATTAGTGGAGATTGAGGGCAGCGGGTTGAGAAGGATTGGGAGTGGCTCAGAGGGCTTTGGCGGCGAGTTCCTGAGAGAGAGTGAGTGGGGGGGTGATTAGAGTGGGATTCGGGGGCGGGGCAATTCGGGGGCGGGCAATTCGGGGGCGGGCAATTCGGGGGCGGGCAATCGGGGGCGGGCAATCGGGGGGCGGGCAATCGGGGGGGGCGGGCAATCGGGGGGCGGGCAATCCGGGGGCGGGCAATCGGGGGGCGGGCAATCGGGGGGCGGGCAATCCGGGGGCGGGCAATTGGGGGGCGGGCAATTGGGGGGGGGGCAATTCGGGGGCGGGCAATCGGGGGGCGGGCAATCGGGGGGCGGGCAATCGGGGGGCGGGCAATCGGGGGGCGGGCAATCGGGGGGGGCAATCGGGGGGGGCAATCGGGGGCGGGCAATCGGGGGCGGGCAATCGGGGGCGGGCAATCGGGGGGCGGGCAATCGGGGGGCGGGCAATCCGGGGGCGGGCAATCGGGGGGCGGGCAATCGGGGGGCGGGCAATCGGGGGGCGGGCAATCGGGGGGCGGGCAATCGGGGGGCGGGCAATCGGGGGGGGGGGGGGGCAATGCCAGGGGGGGGGCAAAACCCAGGGGGGGGGCAAAACCCAGGGGGGGGGGCAAAACCCAGGGGGGGGGGGGGCAAAACCCAGGGGGGGGGGGGGAAACCCAGGGGGGGGGGGGGGAAACCCAGGGGGGGGGGGGAAACCCAGGGGGGGGGGGGGAAACCCAGGGGGGGGGGCAAAACCCCGGGGGGGGGGCAAAACCCCGGGGGGGGGGCAAAACCCAGGGGGGGGGGGCAAAACCCAGGGGGGGGGGGCAAAACCCAGGGGGGGGGCAAAACCCAGGGGGGGGGGCAAAACCCAGGGGGGGGGGCAAAACCCAGGGGGGGGGAAAACCCAGGGGGGGGGGGAAACCCAGGGGGGGGGGGAATCCCAGGGGGGGGGGGAATCCCAGGGGGGGGGGGAATCCCAGGGGGGGGGGGAATCCCAGGGGGGGGGGGAATCCCAGGGGGGGGGGGAATCCCAGGGGGGGGGGGGGAATCCCAGGGGGGGGGGAAACCCAGGGGGGGGGAAACCCAGGGGGGGGGGAAACCCAGGGGGGGGGGGAAACCCAGGGGGGGGGCAAAACCCAGGGGGGGGGGCAAAACCCAGGGGGGGGGCAAAACCCAGGGGGGGGGCAAAACCCAGGGGGGGGGAGATTGAGACAGAGAGAAAGACAGACAGAGAGAGAGAGACAGAGAGAGACAGAGAGACAGAGGTAGAGAGAGAGAGACAGAGAGAGAGAGACAGAGAGAGAGAGAGACAGAGAGAGAGAGAGACAGAGAGAGACAGAGAGACAGAGGTAGAGAGAGAGAGACAGAGAGAGAGAGACAGAGAGAGAGAGAGACAGAGAGAGAGAGAGACAGAGAGAGAGAGAGACAGAGAGAGAGAGAGAGACAGAGAGAAAGGGAGAGAAAGGGAGAGAGAGAGAAAGACAGAGAGAAAGATTGAGAGAGAGAGATAGAGAGACAGAGAGAAACAGAGAGAGAGAAAGACACAGAGAGAGAGATTGAGAGAGAGATTGAGAGAGAGATTGAGAGAAATATTTAGAGAGAGAAAGATTTAGAGAGAGAAAGATTTAGAGAGAGAAAGATTGAGATAGAAAGACAGAGAGATTGAGAGAGAGAAAGATTTAGAGAGAGAAAGATTTAGAAAGAGAAAGATTTAGAGAGAGAAAGATTGAGATAGAAAGACAGAGAGATTGAGAGAGAGAAAGATTTAGAGAGAGAAAGATTTAGAGAGAGAAAGATTTAGAGAGAGAAAGATTGAGATAGAAAGACAGAGAGATTGAGAGAGAGAAAGATTTAGAGAGAGAAAGATTTAGAGAGAGAAAGATTGAGATAGAAAGACAGAGAGATTGAGAGAGAGAAAGATTGAGAGAGAGAAAGATGGAGAGGGAGATTGAGAGGAGGCTGCAAACAGAGAGAAAAGCAGGGCTGAGGCGGGAAAGGTGCAGACAGAAAGTGAAGAGGTTCATACTCACCATCGCACATGTTTTCCCTCGGTGATCTCTCCAACTCCTTCCATCCCCTCTCCCATGGTGGGGAGAGAGATCCAGGAACAGGGGCTTTGTGCTGGGAAAGGGGGGGTTACAATATCAGAGCTGGAACTCCATGCAAGCACTCACTGACTCACTCACTCACAAAGACACAGCTTACCTGATACTTACCAACCCACGTGGAGAGAGAGACTGGACAATGCATCGCCAGCCTTTTTATAACCTCACTGAGTCCCACACCTCCCCAATCAATCCTCATCCAACCACAGCTCCTACACCTCACCTGAACACACCTCCTCCTACCTGGCCCAGTCCAACACCAACCTGTCTCTGAGTGTGTGGGGGGTGTGTGGGTTAGTGAGCACCAGGCAAATGGTTCATCCCAAGGCTCTCCCTCCCCCCCCCACTCCCAGCTTCACATCACCAGCACTGGGAGCTGAGAGAAGATGGATTTAAATGAACCAGCAGCCCTGCACTGCCAGAGAGAGAGAGAGAGAGAGGCCAGGTCTGAATGTGGATTGTACAACTTGTTCACCCAGGACTCCATCCGCTACAGGTTTGCACCCTTTGCTGATTCTTGCAAAGTTCACTTTTCCTTAAGTTGCCTGAACTGAAACAATATCTTGCAAAGTTCTTTGTTGCTGCGTTTACAAATCCCACTTCTGATTTACAATGCTGTGTGTCCGGGTGTGTGAATGTGTGTGTGTGCCCTGTGCTTCATGGTTAATGATTCACCACTGATCAGAGCTGCAAAATAAAGCGTTTAAACTTTTTTTTAACAGAAGCACTGGCTGGGGGAGGGGAGGGAGAGAATGAGAGTGAAGTTTCTGTCTGATAAATGCTGTAAATGTGTCTTTAACCAGCAGCTCTGCAGAGAGACAGATGCAGGATTTTAAACTCTCTGGGAGCTGCAGGCAGGAACTCACACACACACACACACACACACACAGATAGACATCAGCTCCTGTTTCACACCAACAACCAGGCTGGAGTCGATGCAGCTAATTTCCATCCAGAAATGTACTTGATCCATGAAGTCAGTGAGGGTTACATTCCCATGACTTCCCATTCAGTCCAATCCAGTTCAGTTTGTTGGAATGCAGTGTGGGAGCCTCTGAGGGAGTTTGGCTCTGGGGGGGGGGGGGTTCACTTTTCTCTCATTCAATCTCTCCTGTCTTCCACCCTCTCACAGACCTTCCTTTCGTCCTTGTCCCACCCGCCGCTTTCTCCAAACCTGTTACATTCCTAACTTTCCCCAGTTCACAGGAAAGGTCACAGAGCTGAAATGTTAACTCTGTTTCTCTCTCTCTCTGCACAGATGCTGCCGAACCTGCTGAGTTTAATTCCAGCATTTCCCTGTTTTCCAAGATTTCACAGAATAGTGTTGGTGCAGGAGGAGGCCATTTGGCCCATCGTGTCTGCACCAGCTCTCCAATGTGCTGTTAAATCAGAGATTGGTGTAAAACTGGGATCTGTTCCTGACTGAGAGCGAAACGGCAGCTTTACATTTCCAGACTGAAAATAACTGGCCAATATTTTGTGCAGATTGTTCCCAGTTCCTTGCTTGTGGTCTATCCCTAACTGCCCTTGAACTGAGCGGCTTGCTTGCTGGGCCATTCCAGAGTCAACCACATCGTGTGGACCTGGATTCACATGAAAGACTTACAGGGACTACCAGACCTGCTGAGATTTTCCAGCATCCTCTGGTCTTATTCTGGAGTCGGATAAATTCCTTCTCTAAAGGGCATCGGTGAACCAAATGGGTTTTAACGGCAATGGTTTCATGGCCATCACCAGGCCTTTAATGACAGATTTTTATTGAATTGAGATTTCACTATTTGCTGTGGTGTGATTGGAAGCTGGCTGCCCAGTGCATTACCCTCGGACTCTGGGCTCCCAGTCCAGTGACAATACCACCACACCATCAGATTGAGAGCATTTGTGTGATAGTCCCCAGTCTACCACTTTCAGGCCGGTCTCAATATGTTTAAAATAAACCGTTTTAAAATAAATCAATTCAAGTCTACATTAAATACCAGTTGGAGGAATTCACAGTTGCCTGGGGCAGTTTTCTAACACATTACCATCTTTCTATATATAAGGAATCAAGTATTGTACACAATACTCCAGAGGTGGTCTCTCCAATGCCTTGCACACTGGAAACATACTGGAATTTAGAAGAATGAGAGATCAAATTGACAAGATGATAAAAGGTGTGGATAAAGTAGACGTGGAGCGGATGCTTCCTCTTGTGGGACATTCTCAGAGGCAGTTTAAACCTTTCAGGGGACTGTGGGGAAGTCTCCAGACTTGGGACAACACACACACAGAGTTGGGGGCTGGGGGTGGCGAGCGGGGGGGAGGTGGGCAGTCAGGTATACTGGTATTCTGGGAGACTGATATTCCCAACAAGGGCCAGAGGTCTCAGTGCTGAAACATATTAAACTGTTCAAACAGAGGTAGGCAGAAAGCCATGAGGCTTTAGAGCTCCCTGGAGATGCAAAGGTAACTCCCATTGCCAAAAAGTAGCCACATGTGAAGTGGAAACACCTTCCCTCAGCTTGTTACACACTGACCTTTCCACAAACCCAACATGTTTACAAACACTCGCTGCAGTTTCTGCAAACTTTGTATCAAACTGCCTCCCATTCTGCTCAATACTGACCCCCTCTCAACCTGGCACTGAACTAGTGTCTGAATTGAGACAGAGACACATAGACAGAGTTTTTAAAGTTGAAGGTTTTAAAGTTTGATTATTAGTGTCACAAGTAAGACTTACATTAACACTGCAATGAAGTTACTGAGAGAGACAGAGAGAGGCAGAGACACACAGAGACAGAGACATAGATAAAGAGACAGAAAGAGACAGAGAGATAAAGAGACAGAGAGGATGTTTAAAGTTTGTTTATTCCTGTTACAAGTAAGGCTCACATTAACGCTGCACTTACTGAGAGAGACAGAAAGAGAGAGTTTTTAAAGTTGAAAGATTTAAAGTTTATTTACTCGTGTCACAAGGCTTACATTAACACTGCAATGAAGTTAGTGAGAGAGACAGAGATAGAGGGAGCATCCAGAGTGGGTTCAGTAACACATTTATTGATCAGATATCTCTCTCTGTGACTCTTTAGCGATGAGATATTCAGCCAGGATGGTTTCACTGACCCTCTTCAGCAGGCAGATATTCCCAAATCCAGCCTCGGTCTCAGACACACACACACCACTCACACATTCCCTCTGCTCTGTCCAAGGGAATATTGTAATCCAGGAATTTCTATTTTATATTTACAGGGTGAGGAGGGGAGAAACTCAACTCAAAAATCCTGCAGTGTCTCCAAGCTGCTTTTAAATTTCAATTCAAACCCTGGGCCACATGTGAAGCTGCAGAGATTGGGAAACTTACCAAACCCAGTTTGTGTGTGTGAGTGTCTGCAGCTTTTGTGTCTTTGAACTTGCGAGGGTGCCAGAGAGAGAATGTCACTGTCTTCACCTCTCTCTGCCTCTCTGTATAAAAAAATCACCAAATTAAACCACACTCAATAATGCGACCATACACAATTAATTATCAAATATCTGTCTCTCTCGCTTTATCTCTGTCTCTTCCCGTCTCTCTCTCTCCCTGTTCTCTCTCTCCCTGTCTCTTCTCGAGCAGAAACAGATGGAGACAGAGAGGCAGGGAGAGAGAGGAAGAGGGAGGGATGGAAACAGCTGGAGTTGTGGGTTAGATGCAGGGGGAGAGACACAGGCTGTTAGAGGGAGGGGGGGTTTCAGTGAGGGACAGGGTCTCCAGTTTAATTCTGAGGGTCCTGAGAGAGGGATTTCACTGTCTCAGCCCCTCTCTGGCTCCCTCACTCTGTATAAACAATTCCCAAATTAAAAAACGCTCAACACAGCTGACTGCACTTTGTGGGATCTTGCTGTGCACCACAGGGATTTTAGTTTTAAAAAGGGTTACTTTTAAGAGGGATTTCCAGCCTTTCTGGAGATTTGGGATAATGCAGACACACACACACACACAGGGTAGTGAGTGGGGAAGGGGGGTCACAGCAGTTGAGAGAGTGGGGGGGGGGGGTGGGGTTTGGGGGGAGGACTGTGTCCCATCTGATTCAGGTTCACATTGCTGCTGCTGCTGCTGTGGGATCTTGCTGTGCACACACTGGGCCTGTGGCCTTTGCCCGCACTGCAACAGCGACCACACTTTATTAAACAAAATCTGGCTCAGGGACCGCAAAGTGGGTTCAAGGAAAAAGGTTGAAAAGGGGTCGGGTAAATTCAAGCACTTTAATCGCCGAGGCATCGTAGGCTCTGGAGAAAGTGCTGGGGAATGGGAGGAGGATAGATTGGGATTTGATGGCCAGCATCGAGCTGGTGGGCCGAAGGGCCTGTTTCTGGGGGGGGTATAGAATTTCCCTGTCTCTGTCTCTCCAGCGTTCTTACCAATCCCAGCACCCCTCCCCTCTCTCTCTCCCCAGACATTCCTGTCTATATTTCATCTTTCAATAAAAGGTTAAAGAAAACACCAATGTGAATTGTTGTCAATTTAATTTGGGAAGAGAGAGAGAGGAGTGGATCCCATTTCCCCCACACTCTCCTGCAGTCCTCACCCACAGCATTTATTTAATCCGGCCCTCACCAGGTTGTGTGTGTGTGGGATCTTGCTGTGCACACAGGTGGGTCTGGCTCCCTATTCCTCGCACTGTGACCCATGAGCAGAACTTTAAACAGGAAAGATTGAGGAGAAGGAGAAGGGTTGGGGAGGCGGAGGAGGCAGAGAGAGAGATAGAGATATGGAGGGAGAGCTAAACAGAGAGGGTGTGGGGGGGGGGGGGCTGTGTGAGAGGGTCTCAGGAGGGGCAGGGGGAAAGAGACACAGAGTCTGGGGGTATCCTCCTCCATCGTGGGACTGGCAGTGGGATCTTGCTGTGCAGAATTACCTTCATTGTCATTTGAATCATTCATTCATTGACTAAGGGAGGGTGGGTGTGTGATTGTGGGATTATAAATATTGTTACCACGCTGAGGTGATGTTTCCCTCTGTGTTATTTTGTAACCCCCTAAAGGGATACACCTTGCCTCGTAATCTTAAGTAAGTGTGTGTGAGACAGGAGGAAGCTACTGGTTTTCGTCATTCAATCCCTACAGTGCAGAAGGAGGCCATTCGGCCCATCTAGTCTGTACCGACCACAATCCCAACCAGGCCCTATTCCCATGACCCTACACTTTTAACCTGCTAATCCCCCTGACTCTAGGGTCAATTTAACATGGCCAATCCACCCAACCCACACAGCTTTGGACTGTGGCAGCAATTGGTAAATTAAAGCAAGATCTGACACTCTCTCCATCAGGAACAACTAACAGGTCTTTAATTTAGACTGGGTGACAACCTTATTAAAACAATGAACAAACTGAATAAACTCCCCAATAGAATGCTGTTCCAATGACAAGACTCACTCAGGAATAATGAAATAAATCATTACAGAATAGAGTCACCCTCAAATAATATAATACCAGGCGTCTGTTGGAAGTGTGAACTTCCTTCTGCTGCTTGGGTCTGGAATACTTTCTGAGTTGGTTTCTGCTTCTATTTAGATGGTGATGTGATGAAGCTGTATATATTACTGCAGGATTCAGTATCAGACTCTCCCTCCTTCAATCTAAAGAGGCAGCAAGGTCGCTCCCTCCCCGTTATTTCCCCCTGTCCCGGGTTTAAATACCCAGAATTTCCTCACAGTATTCCTGCAATTTGAGTGGCTTGAGGCTGTCACCAACGCCCCAATTTGAATGCAATTGGTTGTGTGTGTTTGAGAGCTTGTTTTAAAATCATTGACCCAATTCAAAGCCTGTTTTGCTCTGCTGGGACTCTGGCTGCTGCTTTGGACACAAATGTTGTAAAGTTGTCTTCTGCAGCCCTGCTTTCTGCAGTTTAAAATCCCCAGCACAAAGACACAGGCTTTCTAAAGACACAACGCTGGATGGTTCGGTTTGGTTTTCTCAGCATTTCTTTTCAATATTTACATTTGTCAAACACCACATCTTTAACCTTATATATGCAACTTCATAACAATATTAGAGAGAGACAGTGTGTGAGAGAGACAGAGAGGGGGAGAGAGAAAGAGGCAGAGTGGGGGGGAGAGAGAGAAAGGGAGAGAGCGAGAAAGGGAGAAAGAGACAGAGAGGGGGAGAGAGAGAAAGAGACAGAGAGGGGGAGAGAGAAAGAGGCAGAGAGGGAGAGAGAGGGGGAAAGACAGAGAGAGAGAGGGGGAAAGACAGAGAGAGAGAAAGAGAGGGGGAAAGACAGGGAGAGAAAGAGACAGGCAGGGAGAAAGAGAGAGAGAAACAGTGTGAGTGAGAGAGAGAGAGAGACAGAGAAAGATGGAGGGAGGGGGAGAGACAGAGAGAAAGACAGACAGGGAGGGGTGGAAAGAGAGAGAGAGAGAAAGACAGGGAGGGAGAGAAAGATGGAGGGAGCGGAAGAGAGAGAGAGAGAAAGATGGAGGGAGTGAGAGAGAGAGAGAGAGAGAAAGACAGAGAAAGATGGAGGGAGTGAGAGAGAGAGAGAGAGAACGACAGAGAAAGATGGAGGGAGGGAGAGAGAAAGACAGAGAAAGATGGAGGGAGGAGAGAGAGACGGACAGACAGAGAGAGAGAAAGACAGAGAAAGATGGAGGGAGGGAAAGAGGGGGAAAACAGGAAAAGACAGCAAGAGGTGAGGTTTGTGGGGGGTGCAGTGAGGGGGTGGGGGAAGAGACACAGGATCACAGTGACCCGAGCTGGGAATTGAACCCGGGTCCCTGGAGCATGTGAGGCGACCACACTTTATGAAACAAAATCTCGCTCACGGACCGCAAAGTGGGTTCAAGGAAAGAAAGTGGAAACGGGGTCGGGTAAATTCAAGCACTTCAATCACCGAGGCATCGTAGTCTGTGCAGCAAGCGCTGGGGAATGGGGGGAGGATAGATTGGGATTTGATGGCCAGCATCGAGCTGGTGGGCCGAATGGCCTGTTTCTGTGCTGTGTGACTCCAGATTCTCCTCTCTCTTTTCCCAGGAATTTCTATTTGGATGGGGGGGGCGGTTCATAATTTCCCTGTCTCTGTCTCTCCAGCGTTCTTACCAATCCCAGCACCCCTCCCCTCTCTCTCTCCCCAGACATTCCTGTCTATATTTCACCTTTCAATAAAATGTGAAGGAAAACACCAATGTGAATTGTTGTTCATTTAATTTCAGGGAGGGAAAGACAGAGAGAGAGAGAGAAAGAGAGAGACAGGGAGGGAGAGAGAGAGGGAGACAGGGAGGGAGAGAGAGATGGACAGAGACAGAGAAAGACAGGGAGAGAGAAAGGGAGGGAAAGAGAGAAAGGGAGGGAGAGAGAGAAAGGGAGGGTAACAGAGGGAGATCAAAGGCAGAGGGGCAGGGAGAGGAGACACACTGGAGGGGGGCTGGGTTAGGGGGGGGGTCCTCTGCTCTGCACTCACAGCCCAGCTCCCCAGTCTCTGGGGAAAAGACCCTCACTCACACCCTCCCAGAAGGTGGGATTTGTAACCAGCGGCTGTGTGACTGAGGCTGAATCTGGGCTGTTGTGTTTGAATAGATTTTTTCCCAATATAAAGATATTGGAATCTGGCTGCTGCCACATTGCAGTGAGAGAGAGATCTGGCTTTGCAGAAGGAGCTTCCCTCCCCATTTCCCCATGGAAATCACTGAGAAATAGCAAACGTGGCCCACAACACGTCATTATTTGAAACGGTCAGACAGAAACTTATCAGAGAGAGCATTTTAATCCCCATTCATCCCCAGACGGTGGAAACAGAGCAGAGATCAGGACAGATTATCCAGAGTAGGAGAGACCGGGGCAGAGATGGGGTATTGGATATATATATAGATCTGGGGGGAAAGCAAAAGAGACACAGAGGGGGCTGGACAGGTTCAGAGATAGAGGCAGAGAAACAGGCAGAGAGAAAGAAACAGTGAGAGACAGAGGGAATGGGAGAGAGAGGTGTGACTGTGCTCGAAGTGGAAGGTTCCCTGTTCATATCGAATGTACAAACAGCCCCAATCCTGGAGTGACTTGTCATTATTTTTATTTGGGGTGGGGGAGAGATGGAGGGGGGGGGGAGCGAGGGAGAGAGAGGGAGACGTGTGGTTCCCCTCATTGCCCACTCACTTTAACCCAATCCTCACTTAAAAATCACTTTGTATCTGGCCCTGCTCAGACTGTGTGTGTGGGATCTTGCTGTGCCCTCATGCTCTCTGTCCCCCCTCCTCCTCGCCCCATATTCCCCGCACTGTGACATCACCCCACACTTTAAACATGAAAAGATGGAGGGGAAGGAGGGTGGGGAACAGAGAGAGGAACAGAGAAGGGGTGGGGAGTGTCGGGGGCTTAGTGGAGGGGGGGTAGGGGGATAGAGACAGAGGCTCGGGGGTGTGGGGGGTGCCCTCCTGCAGTGTGGGACTCCCTGTGGGATCCTGATTGCAGCATTCCCAGTCTCTCTCTCTCTCTCTCCCTCTCACTGTGAAGCACTCGGGAGAGAGAGGGAGCTGAAATTCAAATTCCTGAGCCTGGGGGAAAGGCTTGTTCTCAATCCCAGAGTCCTGCTTGTGTTTTTAGACAGGGCGCTGGGATTTGTGGGTGTGGATGGAGAAGATTGTTCTGTTTAACTGCGGGGGGGGGGGGGGGGGGGCGGTGGGAGAGAGGGGGGTTTGTTCTTTCTACCTGAGGAATAATGCAGCCTCTGTGACTAGGCCGCACTTCACGGCCTAAATCTCAGCAGCACTTTTGCGTTTGCTTAATTCCCCAACAGGGTTTAAGTGGCTGAATTCAATGGTTCAATAAAATGTGAAGCAGCCGCTTCAGGGTGGGATTGTGGATTTTCCTGCCCCCCCGCGCCCCCCCCCCCCCCCTCTCATTTCCCTTTTGATTGTGAGTTTTATTTTAAACGGTCAGACAGAAACTTAGAGAGAGCATTTCAATCCAGATTCACCCTGAGATAGAGAAACAGAGCAGAGATCAGGACAGGTTATCCAGAGACAGGAGCAGAGACGGGGTATTGGACAGATAGATATCTGGGGGAAGTGTGTAAGAGACGGAGAGGGAGAAACAGAGGGGGGGGGGGGGGCGGAGAGAGGTGACTGAAAGAAGTGGGAACTTCACTGGGGCCTCCTGTGTTTATTCACTGGCCTGTCTCTGGAGTAAAGCCCCCAGAATGCTTTGACGTGTTTAATAAATTCAATATCGGGACAGTCAGGAGGCAGTTGGAAGTTCATTGCATTTGAAACTTGTTCCCATTTTGTCAGGGTTTAATAATGAGGAGGTGAAAATGAATGTTTCCCCCACCCTCCCCCCAGTGAGATTGTGAATTTCAGCAAGTCCTGGGATCTTGCTGTGCCTTTTATTGTTTTTTAATCAGCTTTTGTTTTGTGTTTAATCAAATTTCACTTTATTTTCTCTTTCTCTCTTCCAAGGAGAATTCCTATGGAAACTTTGGCGATGCAGAGAGCGAATAGTTTTGCCGTGAGGAATCCTCGGACAAGAGCTATAACCAGAGAGAAAAATGTTAATAAAAGTCTTTGTCGTTCATTTTTATTCACAGATCGACTGGTGGGGCTTTTACACTGAGGGTTAGTGGTCTGTGTGTCAGGGGGAGGGGGTATTCCCAGTGATCCCTGCTCCAATGTAATCCCACAGATTTCAATCCCTCTCCCTGAAGCTCTGTCTGTGCAACTCCCCCATCCTCAGAACTGTTTCTCCACATCTTTCCAATCCCTGTCTCTCCCCATCCTTTATACCTCAGCCTCTCACAATGGCAGCATCTTTCCCTTTTTCTCTCATTCTCTCTATCTTTCACTCTCTCTGAAACTTTGTCACTGTCTTGCCAAAGCCCCACTTTCTATTTATCTCGACATCTCACTTTGTATCTCAGCCTCTCTGCACATCTCTCCCTCTCTGTGGATCATTTTATCTCAATCACAGCAGCCTCCTCTCCATCTCTCTCGCTCTATCTATCTCTGCTCCCTCTCTGACTCATTCTGTCTGAAGTACAGCAGCATTCTCTCTATCGCCATCTTTTCACAGTAACTTCATTGCAGTGTTAATGTAAGCCTACTTGTGACGAATAAAATTTGAACTTTAACTCTGCTTCTCTGTCTTACCTCTCTAGCTATCTGCTTGCCTCTCTCTATCTCTCTCTGCTTCCCCCTCTCTCTATCTCTGCCTCCCCCTGACTCAGTCTGTTTGAATTACAGTAGCATCCTCTGTCTCTATATCTCTATCTGTTCTCTGCTTCCCTCTCTCTGTGAATCATTCTGTCTGAATTACAGCAGCATTCTCTCTATCTCCATCTCTATATCTCTCTGCCTCTTATCTCTCTCTGTATCTGATCTCTGCTTCCCTCTGTGACTCACTCTGTCTGAATTACAGCAGCATTCTCTCTAACTCCATCTCTATATCTCTCTGCTTCTCTGCCTCATATCTCCCTCTCTGCTCTCTCGTGGGGGACAGGCCAGATCACGGGTTTGTTGTTGACAAGCAGCGAAGGGCCAGGAACACAGCGGAGGGGAGGGGAGGGGGGGGGGCAGAAACTGCTGAAATGGGGGAAATGTGTAACACAGCTGCTTGTTCAGAGCCAGGAGTTGTTATTCAGAGAGGGAAGGAGGTCTGTTGTACAAGAGGGGGGAATATTATAACACAGGCTGTCCAGAGTCAGGGGTTATCAGAGAAAGGGGACAATGGGGGAAGAGGGTCGGGGGGGAGGGGGAATCAGACAGGGGGTCTGTTGTACAGGATGGGGGTGGGGGATATTATAACACAGGCTGCTCAGTGTCAGGGGAATTAGTCATTTGAACGTTAATGTTTGAAATGGGCAGAGTTTCCACATCCAACTCGACCCAGAGCTGCTTATAACGGGGTGGAGGGGGATTGACGGGGGGGGGGAACAGGAATTATAAAGGGGGGGGGGGGGTTCCGTCAGCCCAGGGGCTGTTCACAGGGTGGGAGTGGAAGTTTGCCAGGGCTGGGGGGGGCGGGGGAGGGGGAGCATAGAGGGACATTCAGCCTGGGGAACTTTGCCAGTGGAGGAGGCGGCGGCGGGGGGGGGGGGGCTGAGTGGAAGACATGTGAGGGATTGAGGGTGGGGTGGATTTATAGGCATTCAGGGGGGGGAATTCTGAGAGGGATTTAGGGTGGGGAAGGGTTACAATTGGGGCGTGTAGAGGGATTCGGGGGGGGGGGCGGTGACTCAGAGGGATTCGGGAGCAGGGAGGACTTAGGAAGGATTGGGTGCAGGCGTCAGGGGGGCTTGGGTTTGGCAGGGGGGGGCAGAGGGAGCCTTTGGGAGGGGGGGGTGAGGAATTGGGTCAGGACCTTGGAGGATTCAGGGGGTGGAGTCAGGTTGGCGGTGGGTCTCAGAGATGGTGAGGGGGGGGGCTGCTTAGAGTCGGATTAAAGGAGATGGGGCAGAGGGACAGGGAATCAGGCGGGGGAAAGAGGGGTTTTTAGGGGAATTAGGGGAGATTGAGGGCGGGGGGTTTAGAAGGATTGGGAGGGGCTCAGAGGGACTCTTGGGAGCTTGGGCTCAGAGGGCTTTGGCGGTGGGAGCCTGAGAGAGACTGAGCAGTGGGGGGGGGGGGGGGTGATTAGAGTGGGATTGAAGAAGATTGGGGTTTCTGGAGTGGGGATTTAAGGAGGGGTTAACCAGCTGTCCCTTCCACAACCATTGCTTTTTAACCAGCTGCTCCTTCCACAACCATTGCTTTTTAACCAGCTGCTCCTTCCACAACCATTGCTTTTTAACCAGCTGCTCCTTCCACAACCATTGCTTTTTAACCAGCTGCTCCTTCAACAACCATTGCTTTTTAACCATGTGCTCCTTCCACAACCATTGCTTTTTAACCAGCTGTCCCTTCCACAACCATTGCTTTTTAACCAGCTGCTCCTTCCACAACCATTGCTTTTTAACCAGCTGCTCCTTCCACAACCATTGCTTTTTAACCAGCTGCTCCTTCCACAACCATTGCTTTTTAACCAGCTGTCCCTTCCACAACCATTGCTTTTTAACCAGCTGCTCCTTCCACAACCATTGCTTTTTAACCAGCTGCTCCTTCCACAACCATTGCTTTTTAACCAGCTGCTCCTTCCGCAACCATTGCTTTTTAACCAGCTGCTCCTTCCGCAACCATTGCTTTTTAACCAGCTGCTCCTTCCACAACCATTGCTTTTTAACCAGCTGCTCCTTCCACAACCATTGCTTTTTAACCAGCTGCTCCTTCCACAACCATTGCTTTTTAACCAGCTGCTCCTTCCACAACCATTGCTTTTTAACCAGCTGTCCCTTCCACAACCATTGCTTTTTAACCAGCTGCTCCTTCCACAACCATTGCTTTTTAACCAGCTGCTCCTTCCACACCCATTGCTTTTTAACCAGCTGCTCCTTCCACAACCATTGCTTTTTAACCAGCTGCTCCTTCCACAACCATTGCTTTTTAACCAGCTGCTCCTTCCACAACCATTGCTTTTTAACCAGCTGCTCCTTCCACACCCATTGCTTTTTAACCAGCTGCTCCTTCCACAACCATTGCTTTTTAACCAGCTGCTCCTTCCACAACCATTGCTTTTTAACCAGCTGCTCCTTCCACAACCATTGCTTTTTAACCAGCTGCTCCTTCCACAACCATTGCTGATTAACCAGCTGCTCCTTCCACAACCATTGCTTTTTAAGCAGCTGCTCCTTCCACAACCATTGCTTTTTAACCAGCTGCTCCTTCCGCAACCATTGCTTTTTAAGCAGCTGCTCCTTCCACAACCATTGCTTTTTAACCAGCTGCTCCTTCCACAACCATTGCTTTTTAACCAGCTGCTCCCTTCCACAACCATTGCTTTTTAACCAGCTGCTCCTTCCACAACCATTGCTTTTTAACCAGCTGCCCCTTCCACAACCATTGCTTTTTAACCAGCTGCTCCTTCCACAACAATTGCTTTTTAACCAGCTGCTCCTTCCACAACCATTGCTTTTTAACCAGCTGCTCCTTCCACAACCATTGCTTTTTAACCATCTGCTCCTTCCACAACCATTGCTTTTTAACCAGCTGCTCCTTCCACAACCATTGCTTTTTAACCAGCTGTCCCTTCCACAACCATTGCTTTTTAACCATCTGCTCCTTCCACAACCATTGCTTTTTAACCATCTGCTCCTTCCACAACCATTGCTTTTTAACCAGCTGCTCCTTCCACAACCATTGCTGATTAACCAGCTGCTCCTTCCGCAACCATTGCTTTTTAACCAGCTGCTCCTTCCACAACCATTGCTTTTTAACCAGCTGTCCCTTCCACAACCATTGCTTTTTAACCAGCTGCTCCTTCCACAACCATTGCTTTTTAACCAGCTGCTCCTTCCACAACCATTGCTTTTTAACCAGCTGCTCCTTCCACACCCATTGCTTTTTAACCAGCTGCTCCTTCCACAACCATTGCTTTTTAACCAGCTGCTCCTTCCACAACCATTGCTTTTTAACCAGCTGCTCCTTCCACAACCATTGCTTTTTAACCAGCTGCTCCTTCCACAACCATTGCTTTTTAACCAGCTGCTCCTTCCACAACCATTGCTTTTTAACCAGCTGCTCCTTCCACAACCATTGCTGATTAACCAGCTGTCCCTTCCACAACCATTGCTTTTTAACCAGCTGCTCCTTCCACAACCATTGCTTTTTAACCAGCTGCCCCTTCCACAACCATTGCTTTTTAAGCAGCTGCTCCTTCCACAACCATTGCTTTTTAACCAGCTGCTCCTTCCGCAACCATTGCTTTTTAACCAGCTGCTCCTTCCACAACCATTGCTTTTTAACCAGCTGCTCCTTCCACACCCATTGCTTTTTAACCAGCTGCTCCTTCCACAACCATTGCTTTTTAACCAGCTGCTCCTTCCACAACCATTGCTTTTTAACCAGCTGCTCCTTCCACAACCATTGCTTTTTAACCAGCTGCTCCTTCCACACCCATTGCTTTTTAACCAGCTGCTCCTTCCACAACCATTGCTTTTTAACCAGCTGCTCCTTCCACAACCATTGCTGATTAACCAGCTGTCCCTTCCACAAACATTGCTTTTTAACCAGCTGTCCCTTCCACAAACATTGCTTTTTAACCAGCTGTCCCTTCCACAACCATTGCTTTTTAACCAGCTGCTCCTTCCACACCCATTGCTTTTTAACCAGCTGCTCCTTCCACAACCATTGCTTTTTAACCAGCTGCTCCTTCCACAACCATTGCTTTTTAACCAGCTGTCCCTTCCACAAACATTGCTTTTTAACCAGCTGCTCCTTCCACAACCATTGCTTTTTAACCAGCTGCTCCTTCCACAACCATTGCTTTTTAAGCAGCTGCTCCTTCCACAACCATTGCTTTTTAACCAGCTGCTCCTTCCGCAACCATTGCTTTTTAAGCAGCTGCTCCTTCCACAACCATTGCTTTTTAACCAGCTGCTCCTTCCACAACCATTGCTTTTTAACCAGCTGCTCCCTTCCACAACCATTGCTTTTTAACCAGCTGCTCCTTCCACAACCATTGCTTTTTAACCAGCTGTCCCTTCCACAACCATTGCTTTTTAACCAGCTGCTCCTTCCACAACCATTGCTTTTTAACCATCTGCTCCTTCCACAACCATTGCTTTTTAACCATCTGCTCCTTCCACAACCATTGCTTTTTAACCAGCTGCTCCTTCCACAACCATTGCTTTTTAACCAGCTGCCCCTTCCACAACCATTGCTTTTTAACCAGCTGCTCCTTCCACAACCATTGCTTTTTAACCAGCTGCTCCTTCCACAACCATTGCTTTTTAACCAGCTGCTCCTTCCACAACCATTGCTTTTTAACCAGCTGCTCCTTCCACAACCATTGCTTTTTAACCAGCTGTCCCTTCCACAACCATTGCTTTTTAACCAGCTGCTCCTTCCACAACCATTGCTTTTTAACCAGCTGCTCCTTCCACAACCATTGCTTTTTAACCAGCTGCTCCTTCCACAACCATTGCTTTTTAACCAGCTGCTCCTTCCACAACCATTGCTTTTTAACCAGCTGCTCCTTCCACAACCATTGCTTTTTAACCAGCTGCTCCTTCCACAACCATTGCTTTTTAACCAGCTGCTCCTTCCACAACCATTGCTTTTTAACCAGCTGCTCCTTCCACAACCATTGCTTTTTAACCAGCTGCTCCTTCCACAACCATTGCTTTTTAACCAGCTGTCCCTTCCACAACCATTGCTTTTTAACCAGCTGCTCCTTCCACAACCATTGCTTTTTAACCAGCTGCTCCTTCCACAACCATTGCTTTTTAACCAGCTGCTCCTTCCACACCCATTGCTTTTTAACCAGCTGCTCCTTCCACAACCATTGCTTTTTAACCAGCTGCTCCTTCCACAACCATTGCTTTTTAACCAGCTGCTCCTTCCACAACCATTGCTTTTTAACCAGCTGCTCCTTCCACAACCATTGCTTTTTAACCATCTGCTCCTTCCACAACCATTGCTTTTTAACCAGCTGCTCCTTCCACAACCATTGCTTTTTAACCATCTGCTCCTTCCACAACCATTGCTTTTTAACCAGCTGATCCTTCCACAACCATTGCTTTTTAACCAGCTGCACCTTCCACAACCATTGCTTTTTAACCAGCTGCTCCTTCCACAACCATTGCTTTTTAACCAGCTGCTCCTTCCACAACCATTGCTTTTTAACCAGCTGCTCCTTCCACAACCATTGCTTTTTAACCAGCTGTCCCTTCCACAACCATTGCTTTTTAACCAGCTGCTCCTTCCACAACCATTGCTTTTTAACCAGCTGCTCCTTCCACAACCATTGCTTTTTAACCAGCTGCTCCTTCCACAACCATTGCTTTTTAAGCAGCTGCTCCTTCCACAACCATTGCTTTTTAACCAGCTGCTCCTTCCGCAACCATTGCTTTTTAAGCAGCTGCTCCTTCCACAACCATTGCTTTTTAACCAGCTGCTCCTTCCACAACCATTGCTTTTTAACCAGCTGCTCCCTTCCACAACCATTGCTTTTTAACCAGCTGCTCCTTCCACAACCATTGCTTTTTAACCAGCTGCCCCTTCCACAACCATTGCTTTTTAACCAGCTGCTCCTTCCACAACCATTGCTTTTTAACCAGCTGCTCCTTCCACAACCATTGCTTTTTAACCAGCTGCTCCTTCCACAACCATTGCTTTTTAACCATCTGCTCCTTCCACAACCATTGCTTTTTAACCAGCTGCTCCTTCCACAACCATTGCTTTTTAACCATCTGCTCCTTCCACAACCATTGCTTTTTAACCAGCTGATCCTTCCACAACCATTGCTTTTTAACCAGCTGCACCTTCCACAACCATTGCTTTTTAACCAGCTGCTCCTTCCACAACCATTGCTTTTTAACCAGCTGCTCCTTCCACAACCATTGCTTTTTAACCAGCTGCTCCTTCCACAACCATTGCTTTTTAACCAGCTGTCCCTTCCACAACCATTGCTTTTTAACCAGCTGCTCCTTCCACAACCATTGCTTTTTAACCAGCTGCTCCTTCCACAACCATTGCTTTTTAACCAGCTGCTCCTTCCACAACCATTGCTTTTTAACCAGCTGCTCCTTCCACAACCATTGCTTTTTAACCATGTGCTCCTTCCACAACCATTGCTTTTTAACCAGCTGCTCCCTTCCACAACCATTGCTTTTTAACCATCTGCTCCTTCCACAACCATTGCTTTTTAACCATCTGCTCCTTCCACAACCATTGCTTTTTAACCAGCTGCTCCTTCCACAACCATTGCTTTTTAACCAGCTGCTCCTTCCACAACCATTGCTTTTTAACCAGCTGTCCCTTCCACAACCATTGCTTTTTAACCAGCTGCTCCTTCCACAACCATTGCTTTTTAACCAGCTGCTCCTTCCACAACCATTGCTTTTTAACCAGCTGCTCCTTCCACAACCATTGCTTTTTAACCAGCTGCTCCTTCCACAACCATTGCTTTTTAACCAGCTGCTCCTTCCGCAACCATTGCTTTTTAACCAGCTGCTCCTTCCACAACCATTGCTTTTTAACCAGCTGCTCCTTCCACAACCATTGCTTTTTAACCAGCTGCTCACAGCCAATACCCTCCATAGCAGGCAACATCCTGGGCAACCCTTTCATTGGATTTGGGATGTGATTGTGGGTTTTCCTGCTATATCTCTTTCTCTTCAATCTTTCTCCCGTGATTGAGAGTTATCAGGGAGGGAGAGAGAGAGAGAAAGGGATGGTAACAGAGAGAGAGAGAGAGAGAGAGAAAGGGATGGTAACAGAGAGAGAGAGAGAGAGAGAGAAAAGGATGGTAACAGAGAGAGAGAGAGAGAGAAAGGGATGGTAACAGAGAGAGAGAGAGAGAGCAAAGGCAGAGGGGCAGGGAGAGGAGAGAGATTGGAGGGGAGTGGGTTAGCGGGTGGGGGTGGGGGAGCCTCCGCTGTGCACTCACAGCCCAGCCAGCTCCCCAGTCTCTGGTTAGGTGCATTAACCCACTCTGGCGCATTAACAGGCGCCAGAGTGTGGCGACTAGGAGAATTTCACAGTAACTTCATTGCAGTGTTAATGTAAGCCTTACTTGTGACTAAGAAATAAACTTTACTTTACTTTTTACTTTACTCTGAGATAAAGACCCTCACTCACAGCCTCCCAGAAGGTGGGATTTATAAACAGCGACTGTGTAACTGAGGCTGAATCTGTGCTGTTGTGTTTGAAAATATATTTTCCTCATATTTGATGTGTTGTAAAGATATTGGAATGTGGCTGCTACCAAATTGCAGTGAGAGAGAGATGTGGCTTTGCAGGAGGAGCTTCCCTCCCCATTTCCCCATGGAAATCCCTGAGAAATAGCAAACGTGGGCCCACAACACGTCATTATTTGAAACGGTCAGACAGAAACTTATCAGAGAGAGCATTTTAATCCCCATTCATCCCCAGACGGGGAAACAGAGCAGAGATCAGGACAGATTATCCAGAGTAGGAGAGACCGGGGCAGAGATGGGGTATTGGATATATATATAGATCTGGGGGGAAAGCAAGAGAGACACAGAGGGGGCTGGACAGGTTCAGAGATAGAGGCAGAGAAAGAGAGAAACAGCACGAGAAAGAGGGAATCAGAGAAGGGTGTGACTGTGCTCGAAGTGGAAGGTTCCCTGTTCAGATCGAATGTACAAACAGCACCAATGCTGGAGTGACTTATTATTTTCATTTGCGGAGGGGGGGGAGAAATGGAGGGGAGAGAGAGGGAGATGTGTGGTTCCCTCATTTCCCACTCACTTTACCCCAATCCTCACTTCAAAATCACTTTGTATCTGGCCCTGTTCAAGCTGTGTGTGTGTGTGGGATCTTGCTGTGCACTCATGCTCTGTCCCCCTGCCCCATATTCCTCACACTATGACAGAGCCCCATGCTTTAAACATAAAAAGATGGAGGGGAAGGAGGGTGGGGTAGAGAGAGAGAGAAACTGGGTGAACAGAGAAGGGGTGGGGAGTGTTGGGGGTCAGTGGAGGGAGGGGTGGGGGAAAGAGACAGAGGCTCTGGGGGTGGGGGGTGTCCTCCTGCAGTGTGGGACTCCCTGTGGGATCCTGATTGCAGCATTCCCAGTCTCTCTCTCTCTCCCTCTCACTGTGAAGCACTCGGGAGAGAGAGGGAGCTGAAATTCAAATTCCTGAGCCTGGGGGAAAGGCTTGTTCTCAATCCCAGAGTCCTGCTTGTGTTTTCAGACAGGGCGCTGGGATTTGTGGGTGTGGATGGAGAAGATTGTTCTGTTTAACTGGGGGGTGGGAGAGAGGGGGGGTTTGTTCTTTCTACCTGAGGAATAATGCAGCCTCTGTGACTAGGCCGCACTTCACGGCCTAAATCTCAGCAGCACTTTTGCATTCGCTTAATTCCCCAACAGGGTTTAAGTGGCTGAATTCAATGGTTCAATAAAATGTGCAGCAGCCGCTTCAGGGTGGGATTGTGGGTTTTCCTGCTCCCGCCCCCCCTCTCATTTCCCTTTTGATTGTGAGTTTTATTTTAAACGGTCAGACAGAAACTTAGAGAGAGCATTTCAATCCAGATTCACCTCGAGGGAGAGAAACAGAGCAGAGATCAGGACAGGTTATCCAGAGACAGGAGCAGAGACGGGGTATTGGACAGATATAGATCTGGGGGAAGTGTGTAAGAGACGGAGAGGGAGAAACAGAGGGGGGGGGGGTGCGGGGAGGGGAGAGGTGACTGATAGAAGTGGGAACTTCACTGGGGCCTCCTGTGTTTATTCACTGGCCTGTCTCTGGAGTAAAGCCCCCAGAATGCTTTGACGTGTTTAATAAATTCAATATCGGGACAGTCAGGAAGTTCATTGCATTTGAAACGTGTTCCCATTTTGTCAGGGTTTAATAATGAGGAGGTGAAAATGAATGTTTCCCCCACCCCCCCCCCCCCCAGTGAGATTGTGAATTTCAGCAAGTCCTGGGATCTTGCTGTGCCTTTTATTGTTTTTAATCAGCTTTTGTTTTGTGTTTAATCAAATTTCACTTTATTTTCCCTTTCTCTCTTCCAAGGAGAATTCCTTTGGAAACTTTGGCGATGCAGAGAGCGAATAGTTTTGCCGTGAGGAATCCTCGGACAAGAGCTATAACCAGAGAGAAAAATATTAATAAAAGTCCCCGTGTCTTTGTCGTTCATTTTTATTCACAGATAGACTGGTGGGGCTTTTACACTGAGGGTTAGTGGTCTGTGTGTCAGGGGGAGGGGGTATTCCCAGTGATCCCTGCTCCAATGTAATCCCACAGATTTCAATCCCTCTCCCTGAAGCTCTGTCTGTGCAACTCCCCCATCCTCAGAACTGTTTCTCCACATCTTTCCAATCCCGGTCTCTCCCCATCCTTTATACCTCAGCCTCTCACAATGGCAGCATCTTTCCCTTTTTCTCTCCTTCTCTCTATCTTTCACTCTCTCTCTGAAACTTTGTCACTCTGTCTTGCCAAAGCCCCACTTTCTATTTATCTCGACATCTCACTTTGTATCTCAGCCTCTCTGGACATCTCTCTCTCTCTCTGTGGATCATTTTATCTCAATCACAGCAGCCTCCTCTCCTTCTCTCTCTCTATCTCTGCTCCCTCTCTGTGACTCATTCTGTCTGAAGTACAGCAGCATTCTCTCTCACTCCCCATCTCTATATCTTTTCACAATAACTTCATTGCAGTGTTAATGTAAGCCTACTTGTGATTAACAAATAAAATTTTAACTTTAACTCTGCTTTTATTTGTCTCTTATCTCTCTCTATCTCCTTCACTCTCTCTATCTGCTTCCCCCTCTCTCTGATCTCTGCTTCCCCCTCTCTGTGAATCATTCTGTCTGAATTACAGCAGCATTCTCTCTATCTCCATCTCTACTTCTCTGTCTCTCTCTATCTCTCTCTCTCTCTCGTGGGGGACGGGCCCGATCACAGGTTTGCTGTTCACAAGCAGCAAAGGCCCAGGAACGCAGAGGGAGGGAATCGGGGGCAATTCAGAGGGATTCAGCACTGCTGAAAGGGGGGAGTGTGTAATACAGGGGCTTGTTCAGAGCCAGGGGCTATTAGACAGAGAGGGAAGGGGCCGGTGGGGGAGGCTGTTGTACAAGTGGGGGGAATATTATAACACAGGCTGACCAGAGTCAGGGGTTATCAGAGAAAGGGGGCAATGGAGATGGGGGGGAAGAATCAGACAGGGGGTCTGTTGTACAGGATGGGGGTGGGGGATGTTATAACACAGGCTGCTCAGTGTCAGGGGAATTAGTCATTTGAACGTTAATGTTTAAAATGGGCAGAGTTTCCACATCCAACTCCACCAGGAGCTGTTTACAGGGGGGTGGTGGACGGGGATGGACGCGCGGTGGGGGGGGGGAGAGGGGGGGTACTAATTAGAAAGGGGGGGATCTGTCAGTCCAGAGGCTGTTCACAGGGAGGGAGTGGGAATTTGCCAGGTTGAGAGGGGAGGCGGGGGGAAAGAGGGATATTCAGCTGGGGGGCTTTGAAGATGGTTTGGGCAGTGGGGGGAGCGGGGTACGGGGCTCAGAGGGAAGGATCGGGAGATTTAGAGGGATTGTGAGGAGGGACGACAGAATTGGCTGGAGTCGGGGGGGGGGGGGGAATTGAGAGGGATAAAAGGGGGAGAGTGGAGAGGGAGACTCAGGGATTGTGGTCGGGAATTAGAGGGATTCGGGGATTTAAGGGTCTCATGGGGACTTTGGGATTTAGCGGGGCTGAGAGGGAGGGAATCGGGGGGAATTGAGGGGGATTCGGGAAGGGGGGGCTTAGAGGGGGATTTCTGGGGTTCTGAGGGATACAGGAGGGATTGGGGGGCTTACGGGGATTACAAGACATGGTTTGGTGCTCAGACAGATTGAAGGGGTGGGATTGGAGAGGGAGCAGGATTCGGGGGCAGAGGAATGTGGCGAGGGTGGGTGCGATCTCGGGAGACATTCAGGGGGGATTCTAGAGGAATCTCAGGGGCTTAGAATCTGGGGACGGTCTGGATGGGGTAGGGAGTCAGAGGGAGATGGCGGGGGGGGCGAGTCGGGGTGGAGGGAAAGGGATTGAGGGCGGGGTGGATTTATAGGGATTTGGGAGGGGGGAAGTTCAGAGAGGGATTTAGGGTGGGGCCTTGCATCAGGGTTAGAATTGGGGGGGTGTCGAGCGATTCGGAGCGGGGGGGTTGACTCAGAGGGATTCTGGGGTGGGGATGACTGAGGAAGGATTGGGTGCAGGCGTCAGGGGGGCTTGGGTTTGGCAGGGGGGCAGAGGGAGCCTTTGGGGGGGGGGGCTGAGGAATTGGGGCAGGAACTTGGAGGATTCAGGGGGCTGAGAGTCAGATTGGCGGTGGGTGTCAGAGAGATTGAGCGGGGGGAGGGGGTGCTTACAGTCGGATGAAAGGAGATGGGGCAGAGGGACAGGGAATCAGGTGGGGGAAAGAGGAGGTTTGGGGGGGATTAGTGGAGATTGAGGGCGGGGGGTTGAGAAGGATTGGGAGTGGCTCAGAGGGCTTTGGCGGTGAGTTCCTGAGAGAGAGTGAGTGGGGGGGTGATTAGAGTGGGATTGGAGAAGATTGGGCAGAGAGGATCGGGGGGGAGGGGCCGAGAGGATCGGGGGGAGGGGCCGAGAGGATCGGGGGGAGGGGCCGAGAGGATCGGGGGGAGGGGCAGAGAGGATCGGGGGGAGGGGCAGAGAGGATCGGGGGGGAGGGGCCGAGAGGATCGGGGGGGAGGGGCCGAGAGGATCGGGGGGGAGGGGCCGAGAGGATCGGGGGGGAGGGGCCGAGAGGATCGGGGGGAGGGGCAGAGAGGATCGGGGGGAGGGGCAGAGAGGATCGGGGGAGGGGCAGAGAGGATCGGGGGGAGGGGCAGAGAGGATCGGGGGGAGGGGCAGAGAGGATGGGGGGAGGGGCAGAGAGGATCGGGGGGAGGGGCAGAGAGGATCGGGGGAGGGGCAGAGAGGATCGGGGGGAGGGGCAGAGAGGATCGGGGGGAGGGGCAGAGAGGATCGGGGGGAGGGGCAGAGAGGATCGGGGGGAGGGGCAGAGAGGATCGGGGGGAGGGGCAGAGAGGATCGGGGGGAGGGGCAGAGAGGATCGGGGGGAGGGGCAGAGAGGATCGGGGGGAGGGGCAGAGAGGATCGGGGGGAGGGGCAGAGAGGATCGGGTCTGTCGGTGGGGGTGGGATTTGGGTCTGGGGGTGGGGTTTGGGTCTGTCGGTGGGGGTGGGGTTTGGGTCTGTCGGTGGGTGGGATTTGGGTCTGGGGGTGGGGTTTGGGTCTGTCGGTGGGGGTGGGGTTTGGGTCTGTCGGTGGGGGTGGGGTTTTGGGTCTGTCGGTGGGGGTGGGGGTTGGGTCTGTGGGTGGGGGTGGTGTTTGGGTCTGGGGGTGGGGTTTGGGTCTGTCGGTGGGGGTGAGGTTTGGGTCTGTCGGTGGGGGTGGGGTTTTGGGTCTGTCGGTGGGGGTGGGGTTTGGGTCTATCGGTGGGGGTGGGTTTTTGGGTCTGTCGGTGGGGGTGCGGTTTGGGTGTGGGGGTGGGGGTTGGGTCTGTCGGTGGGGGTGGGGGTTGGGTCTGGGGGTGGGGTTTGGGTCTGTTGGTGGGGTTTGGGTCCGTCGGTGGGGGTGGGGTTTGGGTCTGGGGGTGGGGTTTGGGTCTGTCGGTGGGGGTGGGGTTTGGGTCTGTCGGTGGGGGTGGGGTTTGGGTCTGTCGGTGGGGGTGGGGTCTGTCGGTGGGGGTGGGGTCTGTCGTTGGGGGTGGGGACAGGAGTTCAGGAGCTGGGGAGGGGCTCCCTATGGATAGGGCTGGGATTTGGTGGGGGGGCGAATCCTGGTGGGACTGGAGGGTCTCAGAGGAATTGGTCAGGGCGGGTCTGAGAGGGGGAAACAGAGCGGGGGGGGGGAAACAGAGCGGGGGGGGGTGGGGTTTGGGTCTGTCGGTGGGGGTGAGGTTTGGGTCTGTCGGTGGGGGTGGGGTTTTGGGTCTGTCGGTGGGGGTGGGGTTTGGGTCTGTCGGTGGGGGTGGGTTTTTGGGTCTGTCGGTGGGGGTGCGGTTTGGGTGTGGGGGTGGGGGTTGGGTCTGTCGGTGGGGGTGGGGGTTGGGTCTGGGGGTGGGGTTTGGGTCTGTTGGTGGGGTTTGGGTCTGTTGGTGGGGTTTGGGTCTGTCGGTGGGGGTGGGGTTTGGGTCTGGGGGTGGGGTTTGGGTCTGTCGGTGGGGGTGGGGTTTGGGTCTGTCGGTGGGGGTGGGGGTGGGGTCTGTCGGTGGGGTTAGGGTCTGTCGGTGGGGGTGGGGACAGGAGTTCAGGAGCTGGGGAGGGGCTCCCTATGGATAGGGCTGGGATTTGGGGGGGGGGGCGAATCCTGGTGGGACTGGAGGGTCTCAGAGGAATTGGTCAGGGCGGGTCTGAGAGGGGGAAACAGAGCGGGGGGGGGGAAACAGAGCGGGGGGGGGAAACAGAGCGGGGGGGAAACAGAGCGGGGGGGGGGAAACAGAGCGGGGGGGGAAACAGAGCGGGGGGGGGGAAACAGAGCGGGGGGGGAAACAGAGCGGGGGGAAACAGAGCGGGGGGGGGAAACAGAGCTGGGGGGGAAACAGAGCGGGGGGGGAAACAGAGCGGGGGGGGAAACAGAGCGGGGGGGGGAAACAGAGCGGGGGGGGGAAACAGAGCTGGGGGGGAAAGAGCTGGGGGGAGATTGAGAGAGATTGAGAGGGAGAGAGAATGAGAGGGAGAAAGTTTGAGAGAGAGAAAGATGGAGAGGGAGATTGAGAGGAGGCTGCAAACAGAGAGAAAAGCAGGGCTGAGGCGGGAAAGGTGCAGACAGAAAGTGAAGAGGTTCATACTCACCATCGCACATGTTTTCCCTCGGTGATCTCTCCAACTCCTTCCATCCCCTCTCCCATGGTGGGGAGAGAGATCCAGGAACAGGGGCTTTGTGCTGGGAAAGGGGGGGTTAAAATATCAGAGCTGGAACTCCATGCAAGCACACACTGACTCACTCACTCACAAAGACACAGCTTACCTGATACTTACCAACCCACGTGGAGAGAGAGACTGGACAAAGGAGCCTCAGCCTTTTTATAACCTCACTGAGTCACTCAAACTGTCCACACCTCCCCAATCACCCCCCCCCCCCCCCCCATCCAACCACAGCTCCTACACCTCACCTGAACCCACCTACTCCAGGTATGGGCCAATCCAACACCAATCTGTCTCTGAGTGTGTGGGGGGGTGTTTGTGTGTGTGGGGGTTAGTGAGCACCAGGCAAATGGTTCATCCCAAGGCTCTCCCTCCCCCCCCACTCCCAGCTTCACATCACCAGCACTGGGAGCTGAGAGAAGATGGATTTAAATGAACCAGCAGCCCTGCACTGCCAGAGAGAGAGAGAGAGGCCAGGTCTGAATGTGGATTGTACAACTTGTTCATCCAGGACTCCATCCGCTACAGGTTTGCACCCTTTGCTGATTCTTGCAAAGTTCACTTTTCCTTAAGTTGCCTGAACTGAAACAAGATCTTGCAAAGTTCTTTGTTGCTGCGTTTACAAATCCCACTTCTGATTTACAATGCTGTGTGTCCGGGTGTGTGAGTGTGTGTGTGTGTGCCCTGTGCTTCATGGTTAATGATTCACCACTGATCAGAGCTGCAAAATAAAGCGTTTAGCCTTTTTTTAACAGAAGCACTGGCTGGGGGAGGGGAGGGAGAGAATGAGAGTGAAGTTTCTGTCTGATAAATGCTGGAAATGTGTCTTTAACCAGCAGCTCTGCAGAGAGACAGATGCAGGATTTTAAACTCTCTGGGAGCTGCAGGCAGGAACTCACACACACACACACACACACACACAGATAGACATCAGCTCCTGTTTCACACCAACAACCAGGCTGGAGTCGATGCAGCTAATTTCCATCCAGAAATGTACTTGATCCATGAAGTCAGTGAGGGTTACATTCCCATGACTTCCCATTCAGTCCAATCCAGTTCAGTTTGTTGGAATGCAGTGTGGGAGCCTCTGAGGGAGTTTGGCTCTGGGGGGGGGGGGGGGGGTTCAATTTTCTCTCATTCAATCTCTCCTGTCTTCCACCCTCTCACAGACCTTCCTTTCGTCCTTGTCCCACCCGCCCCTTTCTCCAAACCTGTTACATTCCTAACTTTCCCCAGTTCACAGGAAAGGTCACAGAGCTGAAATGTTAACTCTGTTTCTCTCTCTCTCTGCACAGATGCTGCCGAACCTGCTGAGTTTAATCCCAGCATTTCCCTGTTTTCTAAGATTTCACAGAATAGTGTTGGTGCAGGAGGAGGCCATTTGGCCCATCGTGTCTGCACCAGCTCTCCAATGTGGATTGAGTGGACAGAAACAAGGAGTTGGAATAAATGGGTTACTTTTGGGTTGACAGCCTCTAACTAGTGGAGTACGGCAGGGATCAGTGTTGGGGTCTCAGCTATTCAGAATCTATATCAATGATATGGATGTGGGGATCAAATATAATATTTCCAAATTTGCAAAAACTGGAAAACTCGGTGAAAATCTGAATTGTGAGGAGGATGCAAAGATGTTTCAAGGGGATGTGGAGAGGCTCAGGGAGCGGCCAAAGGTTTGCCAGCTGGACGCCAAGGTGGAAAAATGTGAGGTTATCTAATTTTGTAGGAAAAACAGACATTAAGACAACTTCAAGATATTTTGATGTCCTTGTTGATGAGGCACTGAAAGCGAAGATGAGAGCAGTTAAGATAACACATGGTATGTTAGCCATTATTCTAAGAGGATTTGAGTGGAGGAAAAAGATGTCTTCCTGCAATTATATGCAGCCTTGCTGAGACCAACCTGGAGTATTGTGTACAGGTTTGGTCTCCTGGCTGAAGCAAAGATGTACTTGGCATGTAAAGAAGGTTCACTAAAATAGGTCCAGGGACAGATGGGTTGTACTATGAGGAACAAAAACACTTTATTCTCAGGCCTTTAGAAGAATGATCGCTGAACTTATTCAAACCTACACTAATTTATGGGGTTCAATAGGCCAGATGCAGAAAGGATGTTTCCCCTTGCTGGAGGGTCTGAAACCTGGGACACAGTCTGAGAATAAGGGGCAGTTATTTAGGCTGAGATGAGGGGTATTTGTTTCCCATTAGAATGCTGGTGAATCAAGGAATGCAGGGATAATGCTGGAAATGGTGTTGAAGCCGAGGATCAGCCATGGTCACATTGAATGATGGAGTGGATTTGAAGGACAGAATGGATGACTCCTGCTCCTGTTTCTTAACATTCTTACTGCAATAGGAATGGAAGGTAAGAGTAAGAAGGTTTTGCTGCAGCTTTACACGACCTTCATTAGATTACAACTGGAGAAATGTGTATAATGTTGAGCTCTTTACTTAAAAAAGGATAGAATTGTACTGGAACCAGTTCAGAGAAAGTTCACTCAGCTGATTCCTGGGATGGAGAGGTTTATTTTACGAGGAAAATTTGAGCAGATTGGAGCAATATCTATGAAAGTTCAGAAGATTAAAAGGTTACCGCGTTGAGGGGATGAGACAGGGTGGTTGCTGAGAGGCTGTTTCTTCTTGGAAGAGAGACCAGAACAAGGGGACAGATTTTAAAATGTAATTGTCAGTCCCTTAAGACTGAGATGAGGAGAAATTTATTTTTTAGATGGTGGCTGGTGAGTGGAATTCTCTTCCCTGGAGACTAGTGGCGGCAGAGTCATTGAATATATTCAAGGCTGAGTTCAGAATGATATTGGATTGAGAAGCGAATCAAGGGTTACGGGGAAAAGAGTTGAGACTATAATTAGATCAGCCGTGATGGAGTATGCTCGAGGGGCTGAATGGCCTTCTGCTGCTCCTAGTTATTTTGTTCTTATCCCAATACGTCCTTCAGACTGCTCTCTGTGACCAGTGATGGATACACAAGCTCTATGTTTTGTCCTCACCAGACGCTCTCCTGTGCCCATTCATTAGGCCACCCACTCAACCCATCTCACCAGCAGTAATTACCCACTCTGCCCCCAGGCCTTCCTGATCCAGCACTTCATCTTCCATTGGCGTAAGGATGGCAAGACCTGGATGTCTCCACTCTTCTTCACTCATTCCCTGATGATGTTTGCTCTCTTTCCAAACACATAAATTGTTACTCACTCATCAAACACATGCAGTAGCCCAGGGTTGTCCAACGTGTGGACCAAGGGGCGAATGTGACCCTCGAAGCCCCTCAATGCGGCCCCCGGAGCGAGTTTCCAGAATCTCAGTCACACAGTTCAGTTTGAATGGAAGAATCTGCATGGAGCTGCTCCTCCAATCACATCCCGTTTCTTTCCCATGTTTGCTGCTGATAGGATTTTGAGCCAATCTGCAGTAAATGTGGGAGAGAAACAATTTGTGATTGATGAGGATTAAACTCTAATAATCATCTTTATTTATTACTCATTATTGTGCTCAGCAAGTTGTTTCTTTTCATATCTCAGTTTAGTTTTTCATTGAAATTTCTGCTGTGCCAAACTTTATCATTCTGAAATTTACTCATCGGCCCCTTGAGTGAGAAAAACATTGACGTGTGTTTGCCCAGTGAATATGTTGGTCAACCCTGCTCTAGCTATGCTGGTGCCAGCCTAGCGGACATGTCTCTGACAGTCAATGCTGCTGCCTTTGCATTGTAAGAGTTTTAACAACACCAGGTTAAAGTCCAACAGGTTTATTTGGTAGCAAATACCATTAGCTTTCGGAGCGCTGTGTGGAGTTTGCACGTTCTCCCATGGTCTGCCTGAGTTTCCTCCGGGTGCTCCGATTTCCTCCCACAGTCCAAAGATGTGCGGGTTAGATGGATTGGCCGTGCTAGATTGCCCCTTGGTGTCAGGGGGACTAGAAGGGTAAATACATGGGAACAAGGCCTGGCTGGGATTGTTGTTGGTTAAAGCTCAATTGGCCGATTGGCCCCCTTCCGCACTGTGGGGATTCTATGATTGTATCGAGTTAAAGAGGACTAATGTTCAGTTTTATGTGCAAAAAATGAGATGTGTCCCAAGATCTGTAGGTTAGGGGGATTCGCAAGGTAAATGCTTGGGGCAACGGGGATAGGGCAGTTTCTGGGTCTGGGTAACATGCTCGTTTGGAGAGTCAGTGCAGACTCGATGGACCAAATGACCTCCTTCTGCACTGTCGGGATTGTATGCTGAGCAAAGTTGCCAATTGATAGCAAAAGGAAGAATCTTCTGGCTATATCCTTGCCCCGTTCATGAGTGGAAATATCCCAGTTTGTCATGAATGGCACCAGATGGTCTGTCACCCAGATCCACATCAAGGCAGGTGAGAGACCACCTACAGTGGGAAAGGCTGAGGTCGGGAACAAGTGAGGGAGAAAGGGAAAGAAGTGGAATGACAAAGGGGAATGGATCGAGAGAAAGATACATTTTAACAGCAAAGGTGACCAAGGAATTAATAGAGAAAGGGAAACAATAATAGAAGATAGAGATGATGAAAAAAAGACAGATGTGCAGACAACCAGGGACAAGCAGAAAGAGGGAGCAAGTCAGATCCACAGGAAAATACACAAACAGAGGTAGAGAGAAAGAGCGAGAGACCGTGCAAAAGGCAAAGGGACCAAATGACATTAAACGTTTTACGAAATGTGAGACAGAGTTGGGAAGAAAGAAAATATAATTAAAATGGAGGGAGTGAATTGTAAAACAAAAGATTGGATTTAATTTGATTTATTATTGTCACATGTATTAACATGCAGTGAAAAGTATTGTTTCTTGCGGGTTATACAGACAAAACATACTGTGATAGAGAAGGAAAGGAGAGAGTGCAGAATGTAATGTTACAGTCACAGCTAGGGTGTGGCCAAATCTATGAGAAATTGCATTAGGGCGTTGTTAGAGAGTTTTAAAGAGTTAGAATGAAGTTTTAGAGGCACAGAACAAGAGTAAAAGATAAAATTAGAAGCTGGGCACAGCTCGCCTCGCTCCGAAGAGAACAAGCATGGGCTTGAGAAAAGAAGGAATTTATCAACAACTGCGTTTATATAACATCTTTAATGGAGCTGAAACAGGTGAAACAAAAACAAAGTATATTCTTGATTTCTCGAGGAATTAAGGGCTATGGGGAGAGAGCGGGTAAATGGAGTTGAAATCAACCATGATTGAATGGTGGAGTGGACTCGATGGGCCGAATGGCCTTACTTCCGCTCCTATGTCTTATGGTCTTATGGTCTTATGGTCTTAAAGTCACAATTTCCCAATTCATGTGTGTTGGTGAAAATGAGGCAGTCGGCAAGGAGTTTGTGTGAGTCTGAGGGAGACCATGGCTCTGATTCACTGGGATACCAACTGTGTGCAACCTAACCAAGGGACAGAGATGGATATCACGATTGCATCAGGCATTTAGAACAGATATTAATAATAACCTCATCACTTGTGTGCAGAACAGCTTTGAACAACAGAGATAAATATTACCCACATGACAATCTATGGCTGCATTACAAAATCCTGAACAATATGACTTTTGTTGGTATGTTTTTGAATGCAAGAGTGAATATGTCACACCTCCTCCCTACCCCAAAATGTCCCTATCTAATGATGTAGATGATAGCATTGCCCACTTCTGATAAAGTGGACCACATTATCCATTTCAAAGTGTCCCTTTTTCCAGAGTGGATGAATATGTCTGTGATAAATGCTTTGTGCACTTTTGACATTCACCTCTGCTTCTCAACTAGGTCATGATGTGGAGAATCCGGCGTTGGACTGGGGTAAACACAGTAAGAAGTTTAACAACACCAGGTTAAAGTCCAACAGGTGTATTTGGTAGCAAAAGCCACACAAGCTTTCGGAGCTCCAAGCCCCTTCTTCAGGTGAGTGGGAATTCTGTTCACAAACAATGAGGTTGCATATCAGTCACGCAGCGAGTATTCCAGGGATGGAAAGTGACAGTCTCCCTTATACATACACAAGGTCCTTTTGTTGATCCTTTTACGGTGAATAAAACTATACATTTTCCATTCCTTCTTCTGTACACTCCCCATCGCGCGGTGAACCATTTTGCAGAAAATACTGACACATGGGATTGAGGGTGATTTAGTGGTTTGGATCAGGAATTGGCTAGCTGTAAGAAAACAAAGGGTGGTGGTTGATGGGAAATATTCATCCTGGAGTTCAGTTACTAGTGGTGTACCGCAAGGATCTGTTTTGGGGCCACTGCTGTTTGTCATTTTTATTAATGACTTGGATGAGGGCGTGGAAGGATGGATTAGTAAATTTGCGGATGACACTAAAGTCGGTGGAGTTGTAGACAGTGTGGAGGGAAGTGGCAGGTTACAGAGGGACATAGATAAGCTGCAGAGCTGGGCTGAGAGGTGGCAAATGGAGGTCAATGCGGAAAAGTGTGAGGTGATTCACTTTGGAAGGAGTAACAGGAATACAGAGATATTGGGCTAATGGTAAGATACTTGGTAGTGTGGATGAACAGAGGGATCTGGGTGTCCATGTGCATAGATCCCTGAAAGTTGGCACCCAGGTTGATAGGGTTGTTAAGAAGGCGTAAGGTGTGTTCGCTTTTATTGGTAGAGGGATTGAGTTTCGGAGCCAGGAGGTCATGTTGCAACTGTACAAAACTCTGGTGCGGCCGCATTCGGAGTATTGCGTACAGTTCTGGTCGCCGTATTATAGGAAAGATGTGCAAGTGTTGGAAAGGATGCAGAGGAGATTTACCAGGATGTTGCCTGGTATGGTGGGAAAATTGTATGAGGAAAGGCTGAGGGGCTTGAGGTTATTTTCATTCGAGAGAAGAAGGTTAAGAGGTGACTTAATAGAGGCATACAAGATGATGAGAGGATTAGATAGGGTGGATAGTGAGAGCCTTTTTCCTCGGATGGTGTTGGCTAGCACGAGGGGACATAGCTTTAAATTGAGGGGTGAGAGACATAGGACAGATGTTAGAGGTAGGTTCTTTACTCAGAGAGTAGTAAGGGCGTGGAATGCCCTGCCTGCAGCAGTGGTGGACTCGTCAACGTTGAGAGCGTTCAAGTGGTTATTGGATAAACATATGGATGATATTGGAATAGTGTAGATTAGAGGGGCTTTAGATTGGTACCACTGGTCGGCGCAACATCGAGGGCCGAAGGGCCTGTACTGCGCTGTAATGTTCTATGTTCTATGCTACTGGCAAAAGCAATAAGATTTGTAGCACCAACAATCTCCATTAGAAAATTAACAAGCAGAGACGACAGCATGTCATCATATCTGGTGTTCTCCAGACAAGGTCTTTGCTAATCTGCTTTTATTTCAGTTGCGCACATAAATCAAGCTTGTGATGCCTTTGTATTGACTGGAGTTTCGACCTCTTGTGAATTGTAATAATTTCCGCAGCTAAGTTACTCGTTCAGTGCGTGCAAACCGCAAGTTGACCAAAACCAAGCACAAATTTCGTTCCATGTGTTTCATTTATCAGATCAGGTCAATAGAAGGCAGAAAGAGAGACTTCTGCTGTTCCCAGTTGATAAAACCATAAGCACAGGCGTTATGGAAACCAGGACTGTCCCACTGTATTTGCCACAAGTGGAAATTACCAACTGACTCAAGAACAGCTTCTTCCCTGCTGCCATCAGACTTTTGAATGGCCCTCCCTCGCATCACACTGATCTTTCTCAACACCCCAGCTATGACTGTAACACTACATACTTCTCCTTTCCTTTTCTATGTACAGTGTGCTTTGTCTGTATAGCGTGCAAGATGCAATACGTTTCACTGTACACTAATATATGTGACAAGAATAAATCAAATCAAAATCAAATCAAATAAATTCCCCCTCCGACAGTTCCTATCAACTCCAAAGTTCCAACAACAAAATAAACTGGTCATTTGTGATTTCAGAAAAAAGGTCTGCGCAATTTTACAATGTGGATGTTTTCCTTTAATTTCTTTGATCCTTTTTTTGAAATGAATTGTCCTTTCTTTCCATGCCCTCACTAAAATACTGGGTGGAACTGAATGCGTTTTCCCGCGGTAAGTTTGGAGCTGGTGGGGAAGGTATTTAATCAGGTGGGAGAGTGATTGATGCGGAACCTGTCACTTTCCTGCCTCATGAATGGCCTTTCTGCCGGCCAACAATTGAGGCCGTTAGGTGGGCATTTAATGACCACCGAAGGGCCTCATCCTGTCACTGCTGGTATTCACCCAATGGTGGATGGGGAAACTTGTCATGCGGGGAGCTTGAAAAGTAAGCATTGATCACTCTCACACTGTCAGGTTGTTTGTGGGTTCCTGGATCGGGAGGGGGGAGGGCGGAGGTGGCTTATTTAAAGGCTCTGAAGTGTCTTATCAAAGAACCAGACATTAGGAAAGGGGAGCCGACTGAGAGCCACCCATCTGTCCTTGCTGCCAAATCCACTCCTCTGCCCCACAATCCAAATCCCGCCATCACTCACCTGGATGCCCAGGCCTCTGCTATGGCACCGCATTGGTTGTAATCTGCTAACATTCCCTAGCTTCAGGAAAGGCCCCAGTGGACTGGAAACTGCAAAATGTAACAGCTCTCCTCCAGGAAGGAGGGAGTGAAGCAGCAGGAAACTGTAGTCTGAGACTCCCTGGGTGGAAATCTCCCACCCAGGTCTGTGTCCCATGGTGAGAGGAGAGGAACATGGTGTGTTTCCCGCTCTCGAGCTGGCGGGAAACCACGCCATATCTTCCAGCTCCCAACTCATTAATTATGCACCCAGGGGTTTAACACCATATTCTATGGCAGGGCAAGTCTGATAGTGCAAGAACCACCATCATATCTGGGTACCATTTTCTTTCTTCTGAGAAAGAAGATGGATGTCCAGGAACACTCTGAGGCAGACAAATGGATTTCGTTGCTGACACTGAAGCTCATCTAATTTTCTTTTATCGCTCACTCTCCCTTTATTTGTTTCTTCCCGGTCTCCTACTCTTTCCATCTCACTCTCTTCCTTTCACCGACCTGTGTCCCCTCCACTCCCCCTACCCAGTATCCCCACTATTTCCCCATCCCCTCTATTCTTCTGCTCTGCTCCGCACTCTGTCACCATTATTCACCCCTTCTGCACCACAACTATCCCCTCTATTCTATCCTGACCCCTCCATTCCCTTCTCTGTTCCCCCTCACTGTTCCCTCCATTAACCCCCATCTCCACTATTTCCCCATCTCTATACATTGTCCCTCTCATCTAATTCCCCATCCCGCTCACCCCGTATCCCCCCTTCATCCTCATTCCCGTTGTCCCATATCTCCCCGCCCTCTCATGCCCCGTGTCCCAATCACTCTCACCCCCATTTCATCCTATTCCTTTATTCCCCATATCGCCTCTCCGCTTCACCCCCATATCCCGCCTCCATATCCCACAATTCCCCTCATCCCCATATCACCCTCACTACATATTCCACATATCTTCACCCTATATCCCCACCATATCGCCAACCCATCCTCCCATCCCCTCGCCCATATAACTCCCATACCCTCAACCCCCATATCCCCACCCCCTCATATCCCCATCTCCCTCTATAACCATTCTTCTCATTTCTCCATGTCTCCCGTACATTCCCATCGCCCTCATCCCGATAATTCCCCCATTCCCCAAAACCCCAATCCTCTCATACCCATACCTCCTTCATTCGCATATCCCTGATTCCCACATCCCCCTCATTTCCCAAGTCCCACTCACCCCCACCCCCTTCTCCCGACCTCCATATCACCCTCACCCCCAGATTTCCCTTATTCCCCATATCCCCCATCCCATATCACCCTGACCCCTTGATCCCCTGACTTCCATATCATCCTAACCCACAGAACCCCCTCATTCCCTACATCCCCCATTCCCCTCATTCCCCAAATCCCCATCCCTCTTGTCCCCTCCTCTCTCTGGTCCAGAGATAGAGAATCTGGTGAACTGGTGCGATGACAATAATGTCTCTTTCAAGGTCAACAAAATGAAGGCGATAGTCATCGACTTCAGGGAACGTCGTGGAGGACATGCCCCTGTCTACATCAATGGGGATGAAGTGAAGATGGTTGAGAGCTTCAAGTTTCCAGGTGTCCAGATCACCAACAACCTGTCCTGGTCCTTCCATGCCGATGCGATGGTTAAGATGCTTCTACTTTCTCAGAAGACTAAGGAAATTTGGCATAGAAAACCATAGAAAATTACAGCTCAGAAACAGGCCTTTTGGCCCTTCTGTGCCGAACCATTTTTTGCCTCGTCCCACTGACCTGCACTTGGACCATATCCCTCCACACCCCTCTCATCCATCATCACGTCCAAGTTCTTCTTTAATGTTAAAAGTGACCCCGCATTTACCACTTTATCCGGCAGCTCATTCCACACTCCCACCACTCTCTGCGTAAAGAAGCCCCCCCTAATATTCCCTTTAATCTTTTCTCCTTTCACCCTTAACCCATGCCCTCTGTTTTTTTTCTCCCCTCGCCTCAGTGGAAAAAGCCTGCTTGCATTCACTCTATCTATACCCATCAAAATCTTATACACCTCTATCAAATCTCCCCTCATTCTTCTACGCTCCAATGAATAAAGTCTCAACCTATTCAATCTCTCCCTGTAACTCAGCTTCTCAAGTCCCGGCAACATCCTTATGAACCTTCTCTGCACTTTTTCAACCTTATTTACATCCTTCCTGTAACTAGGTGACCAAAACTGTACACAATACTCTAAATTCGGCCTCACCAATGCCTTATATAACCTGACCATAACACGCCAACTTTTATCCTCGATACTCCGATTTATAAATGCCAATGTATCAAAGGCACTCTTTACGACCCTATCCACCTGTGACGTCACTTTTAGGGAATTCTGGACCTGTATTCCCAGATCCCCCTGTTCAACTGCACTCTTCACAGTCCGACCATTTACCCTGTACGTTCTACTTTGGTTTGTCCTTCCAGTGTGCAATATCTGACACTTGTCTGCGTTAAATTCCATTTGCCATTTTTCAGCCCATTTTTCTAGTTGGTCCCTCTGCAAGCTTTGAAAACCTTCCTGACTGTCCACTACACCTCCAATCTTTGTATCATCAGCAAATTTGCTGATCCAATTTACAACATTATCATCCAGATCATTGATATAGATGACAAACAACAATGGACCCAACACCGATCCCTGCGGCACACCACTAGTCACAAACCTCCACTCAGAGAAGCAATCCTCCACAACCACTCTCTGGCTTCTTCCATTGAGCCAGTGTCTAATCCAATTTACTACCTCCCCATGTATACCCAGCGACTGAACCTTCCTAACTAACCTCCCATGAGGAACCTAGTCAAAGGCATTGCTGAAATCCAGGTAGACAACATCGACCGCCTTCCCTTCATCCATTTTCCTGGTAACGTCCTCGAAAAACTCTAATAGATTGGTCAAACATGACCTACCATGCACAAAGCCATGTTGACTCTCCCTAATATGTCCCTGTCTATGCAAATTATTTGTAGATCCTATCCCTTATCACACCTTCCAATAACTTGCCCACCACCGACGTCAAACTTACTGGCCTATAATTTCCCGGATTTCTTTTGGAACCTTTTTTAAACAACGGAACAACATGAGCCACCCTCCAATAATCCGGCACCTCCCCCGTGAATACTGACATTTTAAATATGTCTGTCAGAGCCCCTACATGTTCAACACGAGCTTCCCTCAAGGTCAGTGGGAATACCCTGTCCGGTCCTGGGGATTTATCCACTCTGATTTGCCTCAAGACAGCAAGCACCTCCTCCCCTTTAATCTGTAAAGGTTCCATGACCTCCCTACCTGTTTTCCCTATTTCCGTAGACTCCATGCCCGTTTCCTCAGTAAATACGGATGCCAAAAAAAACATTTAGTATCTCCCCCATCTCTTTTGGTTCCATACACAGTCTACCACTCTGGTCTTCAAGAGGACCAATTTTGTCCCTCACTATCCTTTTGCTCCTAACATATAGAAGCTCTTTGGATTTTCCTTCACTCTGTCTGCCAAAGCAACCTCATGTCTTCGTTTAGCCCTCCTGATTTCCCTCTTAAGTAGCTTCTTGCCCTTTTTATACTCCTCGAGCATCTGATCTGTTCCTTGCTGCCTGTACATTTCATACAACTCTCTCTTCCTCTTAATCAGTGTTACAATTTCCCTCGAGAACCAAGGTTCCTTATTCCTATTTACGTTGCCTTTAATCCTGACAGGAACATACAAACTTTGCACTCTCAAAATTTCTCCTTTGAAGGCCTCCCACTTTCCATTTACATCCTTACCAGAGAACAGCCTGTGCCAATCCACACTTCCCAGATCCCTTCTCATGTCATCAAATTTGGCCTTTTTCCAGTTCAGAACTTCAACCCGAGGACCAGATCTACCCTTATCCATTATCAGGTTGAAACTAATGGCATTATGATCACTGGATCCAAAGTGTTCCCTCACACTCACATCCATGACCTGCCCTAACTCATTTCCCAATAGGAGATCCAATATCGCATCCTCTCTAGTTGGCACCTCTATATACTGATGTAGAAAATTCTCCTGAACACATTTTACAAACTCTACCCCGTCTAAACCTTTAACAGTATGCGAGTCCCAATCTATATGTGGAAAATTAAAATCCCCTTCTATCACAACTTTGTGTTTCTTGCAGTTGTCAGCTATCTCTCCGCTGATTTGCTCCTCCAATTCTCGCTGACTATTGGGTGGTCTATAATACAAGCCCATTAATGTGGTCATACCTTTCCTGTTTCTCAGCTCCACCCATAGGGCCTCTGTAGACAAGCTCCCTAATCTATCCTGCCTGAGTACCGCTGTAACATTTTCCCTGACCAACAATGCCCCCCCCCCACCTTTTATCCCTCTGCCTCTATCCCGCCTGAAACATTGGAACCCTGGAACATTGAGCTGCCAGTCCTGCCCCTCCTGTAGCCAAGTTTCACTAATGGCTATAATGTCATATTTCCATGTGTCTATCCACGCCTTCAGCTCATCTGCCTCCCCCACAATACTCCTGGCATTGAAATAGACACACCTCAAAAGGTTATTTCCACCACACTCTACCCTTCCATTTGTGATTTTGCTTGAACTAACCTGTCTTTTTATCCCTGCTCCACTATCTGCTCTGGCACTCTGGTTCCCATCCCCCTGCAAATCTAGTTTAAACGCTCCCCAATAACACTAGCAAATCTCCCTGCAAGTATATTGGTTCCCTTGTAGTTTAGGTGTAACCCGTCTCTCTTGTACAGGTCCCACCTGCCCCAGAAGAGGTCCCAATGATCCAAGAATTGGAAACCCTGCCCCCTGCACCAGTTCTTCAGCCACGTGTTCATCCGCCCAAGCATCCTACTCCTGCCCTCACTGGCATGTGGCTCAGGTAGCAATCCTGAGATTACTACCCTCGGGGTCCTGCTTTTTAACTTCCTTCCAAGCTCTTTGTCCTCACCCTTCAGGACCTCCTCACTCTTCCTTCCCACGTCATTTGTACCGACGTGTACCACGACACCTGGCTGATCACCTTCCCACTTTAGAACGCTGTGCACGCGATCGGAGACATCCCTGACCTTGGCACCCGGGAGGCAACAAACCATGCGGGAGTCTCTGTCCCGACCACAGAACCTCCTGTCCGTACCTCTGACCATCGAGTCCCCTATCACTACTGCTCTCCTCTTCTTCATCCCACCCTTTTGCGCTGTAGAACCAGACTCAGTATCAGAGCTCCAGCTGTCGCAGCTTGTCCCAGGTAAAGCATCTCCCACAACAGTATCCAATTCAGTATACCTGTTGTGGAGGGGTATGGCCACAGGGGAACCCTGCTCTGCCTGTCCTTTCACATTTCCATTTCCTCTCCTTACAGTAACCCAATTTCCTGTGCTCTGCTGCTTAGGTGTAACTACCTCCCTAAAGCTACTGTCTATAAACTCCTCATTCTCCCGAGTTAGATGGAGGTCATCAAGCTCCTGCTCCAGTTCCCGAACACGCTTTGCTCGCAGCTGCAGCTGGATGCATCTTTTGCAGGTGTTGTTGTCAGGGACACCGGAGGTCTCCCTGATCTCCCACATCCTGCAGGAGGAGCATTCCAACATCTTGCCTGGCATTTTTTTTAACTCTGGGGAAAAACAGGAATAAACTTTCTGAAAAAGAAAAAACCTCCTCTCGATTTTGCCTGTTCTGGCCGAAGCCCGTTTTGAGCCAAAGCCCTTCAGCTCTCACTCTGCCCCCTGCTCAGTCCGCTGCCCGCTAACGACGCTGCCCGCTCAAAAGTGCGGCCTACTTTTAAACGCTCCAAAACCTTCCCAGGCTGCTGCTGGGCCTACTTCCTGTTTTGAAAAAACCCTCTGAGTTTTTTTCACAAATTTAACTGAAAAATAAATAAATATAATGCACAAAACAAGCTCCCTCACCCTCAGCCTGCTCCTGTGGAACAATGAGCTCCCTCAGACTGTCACTCAGTCACCCCTCTCTCACCCCACCACCCTGTGTTACTGACTGTATCTGTACTGATGTTAATCCAGCTCCCTCACACTGTCACTCAGTAACCCCTCTCCCCCCAGCACCCCGTGTTACTGACTGTGTCTGTACTGATGTGAATCCAGCTCCCTCACACTGTCACTGAGTAACCCCTCTCCCCCAGCACCCTGTGTTACTGACTGTACCTGTACTGATGTTAATCCAGCTCCCTCACACTGTCACTCAGTAACCTCTCTCCCCCAGCACCCTGTGTTACTGACTGTATCTCTACTAATAGTTTAACGGCTGCGGAAAGGCACTTCGAGGGGGATCTGCACACTGAGGTAATATGGGCTGAGGTTAGAAATAGGAAAGGAGCGGTCACATTGTTAGGAGTTTACTATAGGCCCCCAAATAGTAATAGAGATGTGGAGGAATAAATTGCTAAGCAGATTATGGATATGTGTAGGGGTCACAGGGTAGTTGTCATGGGGGACTTTAACTTTCCAAATATTGATTGGAACCTTTGTAGGTCAAATAGTTCGGATGGGGCAGTTTTTGTGCCGTGTGTGCAGGAGGATATGTGGATAGGCCGACAAGATGTGAGGCCACATTGGATTTGGTACTGGGAAATGAACCGGGCCAAGTGTCAGATTTGGTTGTGGGAGAGCACTTTGGAGATAGTGACCACAATTCGGTGTCTTTTGTTATTGCAATGGAGAGGGATAGGGCCGTACGGCAGGGCAAGGTTTACAATTGGGGGAGAGGTAATTATGATGCGATTAGGCAAGAATTAGGGGGCTTAAGTTGGGAACAGAAACTGTCAGGGAAAGGAACTAATGAAAAGTGGAACTTTTTCAAGGAACAAATACTGGATGTCCTTGATAGGTATGTCCCTGTCAGGCAGGGAGGAAATGGCCGAGTGAGGGAACCATGGTTCACGAAAGAGGTGGACTGTCTTGTGAAAAGGAAGAGGGAAGCTTATGTAGGGATGAGGAAACAAGGTTCAGATGGCTCGATTGAGGGTTACAAGTTATCAAGGAATGAGCTGAAAAAGGGGCTTAGGAGAGCTAGGAGGGGACACGAGAAGTCCTTGGCGGGTCGGATCATGGAAAACCCCAAGGCTTTTTACTCTTATGTGAGGAATAAAAGAATGACCAGGGTGAGGTTAGGGCCGGTCAAGGACAGTAGTGGGAACTTGTGTATGGAGTCAGTAGAGATAGGCGAGGTGATGAATGAATACTTTTCTTCAGTGTTCACCAAGGAGAGGGGCCATGTTTTTGAGGAAGAGAAGGTGTTACAGGCTAATAGGCTGGAGGAAATAGATGTTCAGAGGGAGGATGTCCTGGCAGTTTTGAATAAACTGAAGGTCGATAAGTCCCCTGGGCCTGATGAAATGTATCATAGGATTCTTTGGGAGGCAAGGGATGAGATTGCAGAGCCTTTGGCTTTGATCTTTGGGTCCTTGCTGTCCACGGGGATGGTGCAAGAGGACTGGAGAATGGCGAATGTTGTTCCTCTGTTTAAGAAAGGGAATAGAAATGACCCTGGTAATTATAGACCGGTTAGTCTTACTTCGGTGGTTGGTAAATTGATGGAAAATGTCCTTAGAGATGGGATTTACGACCATTTAGAAAGATGCGGATTAATCCGGGATAGTCAGCACGGATTCGTGAAGGGCAAGTCGTGCCTCACAAATTTGATAGAATTTTTTGAGGAGGTAACTAAGTGTGTTGATGAAGGTAGGGCAGTTGATGTCATATACATGGATTTTAGTAAGGCATTTGATAAGGTCCCCCATGGTCGGCTTATGATGAAAGTGAGGAGGTGTGGGATAGAGGGAAAGTTGGCCGATTGGATAGGTAACTGGCTGTCTGATCGAAGACAGAGGGTGGTGGTCGATGGAAAATTTTCGGATTGGAGGCAGGTTGTTAGCGGAGTGCCGCATGGATCAGTGCTTGGTCCTCTGCTCTTTGTGATTTTTATTAATGACTTAGAGGAGGGGGCTGAAGGGTGGATCAGTAAATTTGCTGATGACACCAAGATTGGTGGAGTAGTGGATGAGGTGGAGGGCCGTTGTAGGCTGCAAAGGGACATAGATAGGATGCAAAGCTGGGCTCAAAAATGGCAAATGGAGTTTAACCCTGATAAATGTGAGGTGATTCATTTTGGTAGGACTAATTTAAATGTGGATTACAGGGTCAAAGGTCGGGTTCTGAAGACTGTGGAGGAACAGATAGATCTTGGGGTTCATATCCACAGATCTGGGATTATTTGGGAAATGAGGCGGGGGGGGGGGTGTGATAAAATGATATGCATTAAAAAGTTACTGCTGGTGTTCAGTGAGTGGAACTAATGTTATTCACCTTGAGATCTCTATAAATGTACCTCTTCTGTTCTGTACAGTCAGTTGGAGAAACGGATTTCGAAATGTTTTTCAATTAGATTGTATAAGATCTCCACATGCATTTTCACAAATTCCCTCAATAAATCGCCAGCTGAATTTAACAAGGCAATCCCCACCAATTGAATTCTGGTTTTCACTCTGCGTGAGATGTCAGCCCCTCCGGGAATGTCACCCCGCTTGGTTAACGCTGACACACAGACTCACTGTCACTGGGAGATATTGCAAAGTGTTCTTGTGTTGGATCGGGTCATCTCACTGTCCCAATACTGCAAACAATCACAATATGGAACGGGTTCTCACTTCTACACAGGACAATTATTCCCCATTTGGCATTGATTGCAACCAGTTGGTCAATCTGATTTACTTTACTGGGACACTCTGCACATACAACAGAAAATATCTGCAATTAATTCACTCGAATTCACAAATGTCTGAACTGTATTTAGGAAAGATCTGAAGGAGTATTTCACAAACTATAACAACAAATTAACAGAAGACCGTTATTATAAAAGCACAAATGGAAAATATCAATCTCAGTGAGGCTGCCCTGGGATAACTTCATGGACAGTGATGGAAACGTGTTTGATACAGAAGATACACGTCCCTTTTATCAGCCTGTTTGAATTGGCAGTGCAGCAAGACCATACACTTTACCCAGTGCTGTCCCTATCCTTGGAAATGTTCAATGGAAGCACAATTTACAGTAACCCAATGGCAAATACAGAAACATGGTTCAGAATGGGGTTCGACACAGAGTAAACACCCTTTGCAGTGAACTATTCAATGGGACACTGCAGAGTGAGCTTTGCTCTGTCTGCAGTCCCGTGTGTAACTGTTCTGGGAGGGTTTCAGAGGGCAGGATCAAGAGGAGATTTATCTGTGTTGAACTTTGCTTCACCCATATCTGGGATTTTGTTCTGGCAATATACAGGGAGAGCAGAACTATATGTATCTCTGTGTCCACCTGCGCTGGGGAGGGGGTGGGAATGGGGGAGGGGATGGGGAGGGGAGGGGAGGAAGGGGAGGGAGAGGGAGAGGGGAAGGGGGGAGGGGAAGGGGAGAGGGGGAGGGGAAGGGGGGAGGGGAAGGGGGAGGGGAGAGGGGAAGGGGGAGAGGAAGCGGGAGGGGAAGGGGTGAGGGGGAGGGGAAGGGGGAAGGGGGAGGGTAAGGGGAGAGGGGAAGGGGGAGGGGAAGGGGGAGGGGGAGGGGAAGGGGAGAGGGGAGAGGGGAAGGAGGAGGGAAGGGGAGAGGGGAAGGAGTGAGGGGAAGGGGGAGAGGGAATGGGGGGAGGGGAAGGGGAGGGGAGGGGAAGGGGGAGTGGAAGGGGAGAGGGGAAGAGGGAGGGGAATGGGGAGGGGAAGGGGAGAGGGGAAGGGGGAAGGGGAAGGGGGAGGGGGAAGGGGAGAGGGGAGGGGAAGGGGAGAGGGGAGAGGGGAAGGGGGAGAGGGGGAGGGGAAGGGGGAGGGGAAGGGGTAGGGGAGGGGGGAGGGGAAAGGCCAATGGGGGAGGGGAGGGGCCAATGGGGGAGGGAGGTAATTTGATTTGATTTATTATTGTCACATGTATTAGTATACAGTGAAAAGTATTGTTTCTTGCGGGTTATACAGACAAAGCATACCGTTCATAGAGAAGGAAAGGGGAGGGTGCAGAATGTAGTGTTACAGTCATAGTTCGGGAGCTGAGAAAAATCAACTGAATGTAAGGTCGGTCCATTCATGGCAGCCGGGAAGAAGCTGTTCTTGAGACGGTTGGTGCATAATTTCAGACTTCTATATCTTTCCCCTAATGGAAGAAGGTGGCAGGAGTGAAACCGTGATTAGACAGGGGATGTGGCTCGCCCATTGCACTTGGGGTGTGCTGATGCCTGCGAGAATGATTTGCCTCTGCTAGGGTAGAGCAAGCGATCAGGGTAGCCAATCAGATTAATCTGAGGCCTTACCGGATGCAATGTTTCAACGCCATCTTGGCCTTTTGGCCAGGATGAAGCCCAGATCAAGTCCGGGTGGTGTTGCAATGCCTCATCCTGTCAGCGTCCATCTTGTTTGATCAAGACAAGATGGGATGGAGATTCTTGTCTTGCCAGCTTGAATCTGGTTTGTCCCTCGTGTGGGGACTCTGATTGGACTTCATACATTTTTTATTCTGAATAAAGAATCAAAAGGTACAAACAATGTGGAAGAGAGAATGTGCGGGGTCCTTGATTATGCCGGCTGCTTTTCCGAGGCAGCAGGAAGTGTAGACAGAGTCAATGGATGGGAGGCTGGTTTGCATGATGGACTGAGCTTTAGAACATAGAAAGCCACAGCACAAACAGGCCCTTCGGCCCACAAGTTGCGCCGATCACGTCCCCACCTCGAGGCCTATCTATAGCCCTCAATCCCATTAAATCCCATGTACTCATCCAGAAGTATCTTAAAAGACCCCAACGAGTTTGCCTCCACCACCACCGACGTCAGCCGATTCCACTCACCCACCACCCTCTGAGTGAAAAACTTACCCCTGACATCTCCTCTGTACCTACCCCCCAGCACCTTAAACCTGTGTCCTCTCGTAGCAACCATTTCAGCCCTTGGAAATAGCCTCTGAGAGTCTACCCTATCCAGACCTCTCAACATCTTGTAAACCTCTATCAGGTCACCTCTCATCCTTCGTCTCTCCAGGGAGAAGAGACCAAGCTCCCTCAACCTATCCTCATAAGGCATGCCCCCCAATCCAGGCAACATCCTTGTAAATCTCCTCTGCACCCTTTCAATGGCTTCAACATCTTTCCTGTAATGAGGTGACCAGAACTGCGCGCAGTACTCCAAGTGGGGTCTAACCAGGGTCCTATAAAGCTGCAGCATTATCTCCCGACTCCTAAACTCAATCCCTCGATTAATGAAGGCCAGTACGCCGTACGCCTTCTTGACCGCATCCTCCACCTGCGAGGCCGATTTAAGAGTCCTATGGACCCGGACCCCAAGGTCCTTCTGATCCTCTACACTGCTAAGAATGGTACCCTTCATATTATACTGCTGCTTCATCCCATTGGATCTGCCAAAATGGATCACCACACACTTATCCGGGTTG
>NW_027590543.1:0-75000 GCF_964213995.1 Mustelus asterias
GATGCCCCTTCACAATCGCCCCCCATCACACTCCCCCCTCACACTCCCCCCACTCCCCCCTCACACTCCCCCCCTCACACTCTCCCCCCTCAAACTCCCCCCCTCACAATCCCCCCCTCACAATCCCCCCTCACACACCCCCCCTCACACTCTCCCCCCTCACAATCCCCCCCTCACAATCCCCCCCTCACAATCCCCCCTCACAATCCCCCCTCACAATCCCCCCCTCACAATCCCCCCCTCACAATCCCTCCCCTCACAATCCCCCCTCACAATCCCCCCTCACAATCCCCCCTCACAATACCCCCCTCACAATCCCCCCCTCACAATCCCCCCCACACAATCCACCCCGCACAATCCCCCCCCTCACAATCCCCCCCTCACAATCCCCCCCCTCACACCCCCCCCTCCGCACAATCCCCCCCCTCACAATCCCCCCCTCACAATCCCCCTCACACTCCCGCCCTCACAATCCCCCCCTCACACTCCCCCCTCACAATCCCACCCTCACAATCCCCCCCCCTCACACTACCCCCCTCACAATCCCCCCCTCACAATCCCCCCCCTCACACTCCCCCCTTCACACTCCCCCCCTCACAATCCCCCCCTCACACTCCCTCCTTCACACTCCCCCCTCACACTCCCCCTCACACTCCCCCCCGCACAATCCCCCCCTCAATCTCCCCCCCTCACAATCCCCCCCCCTCACTCTCCCCCCCCTCACACTCCCCCCCCTCACAATCCCCGCCCTCACACCCCCCCCTCCGCACAATCCCCCCCCTCACAATCCCCCCCTCACACTCCCCCCTCACAATGCCCCCCTCTCACACTCCCCCCTCACAATCCCCCCCCTCACAATCCCCCCCTCACACTCCCCCCTCACAATCCCCCCCTCACAATCCCCCCCTCACACTCCCCCCTTCACACTCCCCCCCTTACACTCCCCCCTCACAATCCCCCCCCCCTCACACTCCCCCCTCAAACTCCCCCCCTCACAATCCACCCCCCCTCACACTCCCCCCCTCACACTCCCCCCCTCACAATCCCCCCCCTCACACTCCCCCCCTCACAATCCCCCCCTCACACTCCCCCCTCACACTCCCCCCCTCACAATACCCCCCCTCACAATCCCCCCCCTCACACTCCCCCCCTCACACTCCCCCCCTCACAATCCCCCCCTCACACTGCCCCCTCACACTCCCCCCCTCACACTCCCCCCCTCACAATCCCCCCCCTCACACTCCCCCCTCACACTCCCCCCCCTCACACTCCCCCCCCTCACAATCCCCCCCTCACACTCCCCCCCCTCACACTCCCCCCCTCACAATCCCCGCCCTCACAATCCCCACCTCACACTCCCCCGCCTCACAATCCCCCCCCTCACACTCCCCCCCCCGCACAATCCCCCCCCTCACACTCCCCCCTCTCACACTCCCCCCCTCACACTCCCCCCCCTCACAATCCCCCCCTCACAGTCCCCCCCCCGCACAATCCCCCCCCTCACAATCCCCCCCCCGCACAATCCCCCCTCACACTCCCCCCTCACACTCCCCCCTCACACTCCCCCCTCACACTCCCCCTCACACTCCCCCCTCACACTCCCCCCCTCACAATCCCCCCTCACAATCCCCCCTCACACTCCCCCCACCTCACACTCCCCCCCTCACACTCCCCCCCCACACTCCCCCCCTCACACTCCCCCCCTCACACTCCCCCCCCGCACAATCCCCCCCGCACAATCCCCCCCCTAACACTCCCCCCCTCACACTCCCCCCCTCACACTGCCCCCTCACACTCCCCCCCTCACACTCCCCCCCCTCACAATCCCCCACTCACAATCCCCACCCTCACAATCCCCCCCCCTCACAATCCCCGCCCTCACAATCCCCCTCACAATCCCCCCTCACAATCCCCCCCTCACAATCCCCCCCTCACAATCCCCCCTCACAATCCCCCTCACACTCCGCCCCTCACACTCCCCCCCTCACACTCCCCCCCCCGCACAATCCCCCCCCTCACATTCCCCCCCTCACAATCCCCCCCTCACACTCCCCCCCTCACACTCCCCCCCTCACAATCCCCGCCCTCACAATCCCCCCCTCACAATCCCCCCTCACACTCCCCCCCGCACAATCCCCCCCTCACAATCGCCCCCTTCACAATCCCCCCCTCACACTCCCCCCCTCACACTCCCCCCTCACACTCCCCCCCTCACACTCTCCCCCTCAAACTCCCCCCCTCACAATCCCCCCTCACAATGCCCCCCTCACACTCCCCCCCTCACACTCTCCCCCCCTCACAATCCCCCCCTCACAATCTCCCCCTCACAATCCCCCCCTCACAATCCCCCCTCACAATCACCCCCCTCACAATCCCTCCCCTCACAATCCCCCCCTCACAATCCCCCCCCTCACATCCCCCCCTCACAATCCCCCCTCACAATCCCCCCCTCACAATCCCCCCCACACAATCCCACCCCGCACAATCCCCCCCCTCACAATCCCCCCCTCACAATCCCCCCCCCCACACACCCCCCCCCCCACACACTCCCCCCCACACAATCCCCACCTCACAATCCCCTCCTCACAATGCCCCCCTCACAATCCCCCCCCACACACTCCCCCCCCACATACTCCCCCCCACACAATCCCCCCCTCACAATCGCCCCCTCACAATCCCCCCTCCACTCCACCCCCCCTCACACTCCCCCCCTCACACTCCCCCCCTCACACTCTCCCGCTCAAACTCCCCCCCTCACAATATCCCCCTCACAATGCCCCCCTCACACTCCCCCCTCACACTCTCCCCCCCTCACAATCCCCCCCTCACAATCCCTCCCTCACAATCCCCCCTCACAATCCCCCCCTCACAATCACCCCCCTCACAATCCCTCCCCTCACAATCCCCCCCTCACAATCCCCCCCCTCACAATCCCCCCTCACAATCCCCCCCTCACAATCCCCCCCTCACATCCCCCCCACACAATCCCACCCCGCACAATCCCCCCCCCACAATCCCCCCCTCACAATCCCCCCCCACAACATCCCCCCCCCACACACTCCCCCCCACACAATCCCCACCTCACAATCCCCTCCTCACAATGCCCCCCTCACAATCCCCCCCCACACACTCCCCCCCCACATACTCCCCCCCACACATCCCCCCCTCACAATCCCCCCCCTCACAATCCCCCCCCTCACAGTCCCCCCCTCACAATCCCCCCCTCACACACCCCCCCGCACAATACCCCCCCTCACAATCCCCCCCTCACAATCCCCCCCCTCACAATCCCCCCCTCACACTCCCCCCTCACACTCCCCCCTCAACTCCCCCCTCACACTCCCCCCTCACAATCCCCCCTCACAATCCCCCCCTCACACTCCCCCCACCTCACACTCCCCCCCTCACACTCCCCCCCCACACTCCCCCCCTCACACTCCCCCCCTCACACTCCCCCCCCGCACAATCCCCCCCCGCACAATCCCCCCCCTAACACTCCCCCCCTCACACTCCCCCCCTCACACTGCCCCCTCACACTCCTCCCCTCACACTCCCCCCCCTCACAATCCCCCACTCACAATCCCCACCCTCACAATCCCCCCCCTCACAATCCCCGCCCTCACAATCCCCCCCTCACAATCCCCCCTCACAATCCCCCCCTCACAATCCCCCCCTCACAATCCCCCCTCACAATCCCCCCCTCACACTCCGCCCCTCACACTCCCCCCCCTCACACTCCCCCCCCGCACAATCCCCCCCCTCACATTCCCCCCCTCACAATCCCCCCCTCACACTCCCCCCCTCACACTCCCCCCCTCACAATCCCCGCCCTCACAATCCCCCCCTCACAATCCCCCCCTCACACTCCCCCCCGCACAATCCCCCCCCTCACAATCGCCCCCTCACAATCCCCCCTCACACTCCCCCCCTCACACTCCCCCCCTCACACTCCCCCCTCACACTCTCCCCCTCAAACTCCCCCCCTCACAATCCCCCCCTCACAATGCCCCCCTCACACTCCCCCCCTCACACTCTCCCCCCCTCACAATCCCCCCCTCACAATCCCCCCCTCACAATCCCCCCCTCACAATCCCCCCTCACAATCCCCCCCCTCACAATCCCTCCCCTCACAATCCCCCCCTCACAACCCCCCCCTCACAATCCCCCCCTCACAATCCCCCCATCACAATCCCCCCCTCACAATCCCCCCACACAATCCCACCCCGCACAATCCCCCCCCTCACAATCCCCCCCTCACAATCCCCCCCCACACACTCCCCCCCCCACACACTCCCCCCCACACAATCCCCACCTCACAATCCCCTCCTCACAATGCCCCCCTCACAATCCCCCCCCACACACTCCCCCCCCACATACTCCCCCCCACACAATCCCCCCTCACAATCCCCCCCTCACAATCCCCCCCTCACAGTCCCCCCTCACAATCCCCCCCTCACACTCCCCCCCGCACAATACCCCCCCTCACAATCCCCCCCTCACATCCCCCCCACCCCCCCTCACAATCCCCCCCTCACACTCCCCCCCTCACACTCCCCCCCTACACTCCCCCCTCACACTCCCCCCTCAAACTCCCCCCCTCACAATCCCCCCTCACAACCCCCCCTCACACTCCCCCCCTCACACTCCCCCCTCACACTCCCCCCCTCAAACTCCCCCCCTCACAATCCCCCCCTCACAATCCCCCCTCACACTGCCCCCCTCACACTCTCCCCCCTCACAATCCCCCCCTCACAACCCCCCCTCACAATCCCCCCCTCACAAACCCCCCCTCACACTCTCCCCCCTCACAATCCCCCCCTCACAATCCCCCCTCACAATCCCCCCTCACAATCCCCCCCTCACAATCCCCCCCTTCACAATCCCCCCCACACACTCCCCCCACACACTCCCCCCACACAATCCCCCCTCATAATCCCCCCCCTCACAATCCCCCCCCTCACAATCCCCCCTCACAATCCCCCCCTCACAATCCCACCACACACACTCCCCCCCCACACACTCCCCCCCACACAATCCCCCCCTCACAATCCCCCCCTCACAATCCCCCCCTCACAATCCCCCCCTCACAATCCCCCCCTCACAATCCCCCCCCTCACAATCCCCCCCGCACAATCCCCCCCCTCACAATCCCCCCCTCACAATCCCCCCCCACACACTACCCCCCCACACACTCCCCCCACACAATCCCCCCCCTCACAATACCCCCCTCACAATCCCCCCCACACAGTCCCCCCCCCACACACTCCCCCCCACACAATCCCCCCCCTCACAATCCCCCCCCACACAATCCCCCCCTCACAATCCCCCCCTCACAATCCGGCCCCCGCTCCACTTTCCGCTCCATAGCTGAGACCCAGCCATTGGCTGGATCTCCACTCCCAGATAAACTCCCCACCCCCGGGTTGGGAGGAAGTGAGGAGCATGTGAGAGGGGAGTGTGTGGGTGGGGGGGGGAGTGTGTGTGTGGGGGGGGGAGTGTGTGTGTGGGGGGGGGGAGTGTGTGTGTGGGGGGGGGAGTGTGTGGGTGGGGGGGGGGAGTGTGTGGGTGGGGGGGGGAGTGTGTGTGGGGGGGAGTGTGTGGGGGGGAGTGTGTGGGTGGGCGGGGAGTGTGTGGGCGGGGGGGGGAGTGTGTGGGTGGGGGGGAGTGTGTGGGTGGGAGGGAAGTGTGTGGGCGGGGGGGGAGTGTGTGGGGGGAGTGTGGGGGGGGAGCGTGTGGGGGTGGGGTGTGTGTGTGTGGGGCGTTGGGGGGGAGTGTGTGGGGGGGAGTGTGTGGGGGGGAGTGTGTGGGGGTGGGGGGGAGTGTTTGGGTGGGGAGGGTGTGTGTGTGGGGGTGGGGGGTGTGTGTGTGGGGGTGGGGGGGAGTGTGTGGGTGGGGGGGGGAGTGTGTGTGGGTGGGGGGGGTGTGTGTGTGTGGGGGGTGGGGGGGGAGTGTGTGGGGATGGGGGGGAGTGTGTGGGTGGGGGGTGGGGTGTGTGTGGGGGTGGGGGGTGTGTGTGTGTGGGTGGGGTGGGTGTGTGTGTGGGTGGGGGGGGTGTGTGTGTGGGTGGGGTGTGTGTGTGGGTGGGGGGGTGTGTGTGTGGGTGGGGGGGTGTGTGTGGGGGTGGGACGGTTTGTGTGGGGGTGGTGTGTGGGTGGGGGGGGGTGTGTGTGGGTGGGGGGGGTGTGTGTGGGGCTGGGACGGTTTGTGTGGGGGTGGTGTGTGGGTGGGGGGGGTGTGTGTGGGGGGGGGGGTGTGTGGGTTGGGGGGGGTGTGTGAGAGGATATGGGGGTTGTGTGCGTGTGTGTGGTGGGGTGTGTGGGGTGGGTGTGGGGGGGTGAGTGGGGGTGTGGGGGGGTATATGTGGGGAGGAGTGTATGGGTCTGTTTGTGTGGGGAAGTGGGGGGCATGGCTGGGGTTGTGTGGGTTCTGGGGGGGTGGGGGTTGGGTGGCGTTGGGGCAGGGTGGAGGCTGGATGGGGTGGGGGTGGGTGCTGGGTGGGGGTTGGGTGGGGTTGGGGCAGGGTGGAGGCTGGATGGGGTGGGGGTGGGTGCTGGGTGGGGGGTGGGTGGGTTTGTGGGCTTGATGGGGATGGGGGCTGGGGGATTTCTAGTGCTGGGTGGGGTGGGGGCTGGATGGGGGTGGAGGCTGGGTGGGGGTGGGGACTGGGTGAGGGAGGGGGTTGGATGGGGTGGGGGCTGGGTGGGGGTGGGGGTTGGGTGGGGTTGGGGTGGGGGCTGTGTGGGGTGGGGGTTGGGTGGGGGGTGGGGGCTGGGTGGGGTGGGGGATGGGTGGGGGGTGGGTGGGGTGGGGGATGGGTGGGGGTGGGGGTTGGGTGGGGTGGGGGGTGGGAGCTGGGTGGGGGTGGGGGTGGGGGTTGGGTGGGGGTGGGGGCTGGGTGGGGTGGGGGATGGGTGGGGGTTGGGTGGGGTGGGGGGTGGGGGCTGGGTGGGGTGGGGGCTGGGTGGGGGTGGGGGTTGGGTGGGGTGGGCGGTGGGGGCTGGGTGGGGTGGGGGCTGGGTGGGGGTGGGGGTTGGGTGGGGTGGGGGGTGGGGGCTGGGTGGGAGTGGGGGTTGGGTGGGGGTTGGGTGGGGTGGGGGATGGGTTGGGGTGGGGGTTGGGTGTGGTGGGGTGGGGGCTGGGTGGGGTGGGGGCTGGGTGGGGGTTGGGGTTGGGTGGGGTGGGGGGTGGGGGCTGGGTGGGGTGGGGGCTGGGTGGGGTTTGGGGTCTGGGTGAGGAAGGGGGTTGGGAGGAGTGGGGGAGGGGTGGGGGCTGGGTGGGGTGGGGGCTGGGTGGGGGTGGGGGCTGGGGTTAGGTGGGGTGGGGGGTGGGGGCTGGGTGGGGTGAGGGATGGGTGGGGTGGGGGCTGGGTGGGGTGGGGGCTGGGTGGGGTTTGGGGTCTGGGTGAGGGAGGGGGTTGGGAGGAGTGGGGGAGGGGTGGGGGCTGGGTGGGGTGGGGGATGTGTGGGGGTGGGGGCTGGGTGGGGTGGGTGCTGGGTGGGGGGTGGGTGCTGGGTGGGGGGTGGGTGCTGGGTGGGGGGTGGGGTTGGGTGGGGTGGGTGCTGGGTTGGGGGTGGGTGCTGGGTGGGGGGTGGGGTTGGGTGGGGTGGGTGCTGGGTTGGGGGTGGGTGCTGGGTGGGGGGTGGGTGCTGGGTGGGGGGTAGGGGCTGGTGCTGGGTGGGGCCTGGGTGGCTGTAGCCAATCACAGCCTGAGCTGAGTGGTTCTGAGTCCCACTCTGAGGATGGGGGTGGATTGGGGAATGAGGAAATGGTAAATCCACTCGCGTTCCCGGAACAGGGACTGAGGGTCTCGCCACCGACCCGACACGGCAGCTCCACTCTCCTTCACCAAGAGATAATAACAGGTTCCTGTCAGTGTGGGAAATATCTCTCCCGACAACAGCTCCCAGCCAGAGGAACTCAATCAGCTCACGGGGAAATATTAACTGTACCTTCCCAGGACTGTTACCAGGGCAACATAACAGCCGACTGTCAAATATTACATTGTGAAATACTCACCATAACAGATTAATAGGAATCTCATTGCCGGTGTCCCCATTGTAACTCTGTAACAGGAGGGACAATGTTAAATACACATCATGGACTAAAATGAACAGTCCACCTGGTATAGCCTTAAGAAGATCAATGCTAATTCCGATTGGATAAATCGAATGAACTGTACAAAGAGTCCCTCCCGGGAAAGAAACTCCCCCGTCCCTCGTCACCTTGAAGCAGTATTTAGACGTGTACCTGTCAAGGTCTACAAGGCTGTGGGCCCAGCCCTGGGAAATGGGATTAGAATAGACAGGATGATTTGTCTTTGACCAGCACAGATTTGATGGGCCGAAAGGCCCTTTTCTGTGCTGTGACCTCCACGAGTCCATTCTTAAATTGTGTCCCTGAGTTTCAGCCTCTCCCAGAAGAGGAACCATCCATTTGCTACCCAGCCTATCAAATCCTCTGACATTTTCAAAGTTTCCATAGGATGATTGGTAAGGCCACACATGGAAACTGTGTCCGGTTAGAACCATAGAAACCATAGAAACCATAGAACCATAGAAACCATAGAACCATAGAAACCATAGAAACCATAGAACCATAGAACCATAGAACCATAGAAACCATAGAACCATAGAACCATAGAAACCATAGAAACCATAGAACCATAGAAACCATAGAAACCATAGAACCATAGAAACCATAGAACCATAGAAACCATAGAAACCATAGAACCATAGAACCATAGAACCATAGAAACCATAGAACCATAGAACCATAGAAACCATAGAAACCATAGAACCATAGAACCATAGAAACCATAGAAACCATAGAACCATAGAAACCATAGAAACCATAGAAACCATAGAAACCATAGAACCATAGAACCATAGAACCATAGAAACCATAGAACCATAGAAACCATAGAACCATAGAACCATAGAACCATAGAACCATAGAACCATAGAAACCATAGAACCATAGAACCATAGAACCATAGAACCATAGAAACCATAGAACCATAGAACCATAGAAACCATAGAACCATAGAACCATAGAACCATAGAACCATAGAAACCATAGAACCATAGAACCATAGAACCATAGAACCATAGAAACCATAGAAACCATAGAACCATAGAAACCATAGAAACCATAGAAACCATAGAACCATAGAAACCATAGAAACCATAGAAAACATAGAACCATAGAAACCATAGAAACCATAGAACCATAGAAACCATAGAACCATAGAAACCATAGAACCATAGAAACCATAGAACCATAGAAACCATAGAAACCATAGAACCATAGAAACCATAGAAACCATAGAACCATAGAAACCATAGAAACCATAGAACCATAGAAACCATAGAACCATAGAAACCATAGAAACCATAGAACCATAGAAACCATAGAACCATAGAAACCATAGAACCATAGAAACCATAGAAACCATAGAAACCATAGAACCATAGAAACCATAGAAACCATAGAACCATAGAAACCATAGAACCATAGAAACCATAGAAACCATTGAACCATAGAAACCATAGAACCATAGAAACCATAGAAACCATAGAACCATAGAAACCATAGAAACCATAGAACCATAGAAACCATAGAACCATAGAAACTATAGAACCATAGAAACCATAGAAACCATAGAAACCATAGAACCATAGAAACCATAGAACCATAGAAACCATAGAACCATAGAAACCATAGAACCATAGAAACCATAGAAACGATAGAAACCATAGAAACCATAGAACCATAGAAACCATAGAACCATAGAAACCATAGAAACCATAGAACCATAGAAACCATAGAACCATAGAAACCATAGAAACCATAGAACCATAGAAACCATAGAAACCATAGAACCATAGAAACCATAGAACCATAGAAACCATAGAAACCATAGAACCATAGAAACCATAGAACCATAGAAACCATAGAAACCATAGAACCATAGAAACCATAGAACCATAGAAACCATAGAAACCATAGAACCATAGAAACCATAGAAACCATAGAACCATAGAAACCATAGAAACCATAGAACCATAGAAACCATAGAACCATAGAAACCATAGAAACCATAGAACCATAGAAACCATAGAACCATAGAAACCATAGAAACCATAGAAACCATAGAACCATAGAAACCATAGAAACCATAGAACCATAGAAACCATAGAACCATAGAAACCATAGAAACCATAGAACCATAGAAACCATAGAACCATAGAAACCATAGAAACCATAGAACCATAGAAACCATAGAAACCATAGAAACCATAGAAACCATAGAACCATAGAAACCATAGAACCATAGAAACCATAGAACCATAGAAACCATAGAAACCATAGAAACCATAGAACCATAGAAACCATAGAACCATAGAAACCATAGAACCATAGAAACCATAGAACCATAGAAACCATAGAACCATAGAAACCATAGAAACCATAGAACCATAGAAACCATAGAACCATAGAAACCATAGAAACCATAGAACCATAGAAACCATAGAACCATAGAAACCATAGAAACCATAGAACCATAGAAACCATAGAAACCATAGAAACCATAGAACCATAGAAACCATAGAACCATAGAAACCATAGAAACCATAGAAACCATAGAACCATAGAAACCATAGAACCATAGAAACCATAGAAACCATAGAACCATAGAAACCATAGAACCATAGAAACCATAGAAACCATAGAACCATAGAAACCATAGAAACCATAGAACCATAGAAACCATAGAACCATAGAAACCATAGAACCATAGGAACCATAGAAACCATAGAACCATAGAAACCATAGAACCATAGAAACCATAGAACCATAGAAACCATAGAAACCATAGAACCATCGAAACCATAGAACCATAGAAACCATAGAACCATAGAAACCATAGAAACCATAGAACCATAGAAACCATAGAACCATAGAAACCATAGAAACCATAGAACCATAGAAACCATAGAAACCATAGAACCATAGATACCATAGAAACCATAGAACCATAGAAACCATAGAACCATAGAAACCATAGAACCATAGAAACCACAGAAACCGTAGAACCATAGAAACCGTAGAACCATAGAAACCATAGAACCATAGAAACCATAGAAACCATAGAAACCATAGAACCATAGAAACCATAGAACCATAGAAACCATAGAAACCATAGAACCATAGAAACCATAGAACCATAGAAACCATAGAAATCATAGAACCATAGAAACCATAGAAACCATAGAACCATAGAAACCATAGAACCATAGAAACCATAGAAACCATAGAAACCATAGAACCATAGAAACCATAGAACCATAGAAACCATAGAAACCATAGAAACCATAGAACCATAGAAACCATAGAAACCATAGAACCATAGAAACCATAGAACCATAGAAACCATAGAAACCATAGAACCATAGAAACCATAGAAACCATAGAACCATAGAAACCATAGAACCATAGAAACCATAGAACCATAGGAACCATAGAAACCATAGAACCATAGAAACCATAGAACCATAGAAACCATAGAACCATAGAAACCATAGAAACCATAGAACCATAGAAACCATAGAACCATGAAACCATAGAAACCATAGAACCATAGAAACCATAGAACCATAGAAACCATAGAAACCATAGAACCATAGAAACCATAGAAACCATAGAACCATAGATACCATAGAAACCATAGAACCATAGAAACCATAGAACCATAGAAACCATAGAACCATAGAAACCACAGAAACCGTAGAACCATAGAAACCGTAGAACCATAGAAACCATAGAACCATAGAAACCATAGAAACCATAGAAACCATAGAAACCATAGAACCATAGAAACCATAGAACCATAGAAACCATAGAAACCATAGAACCATAGAAACCATAGAACCATAGAAACCATAGAAACCATAGAACCATAGAAACCATAGAAACCATAGAACCATAGAAACCATAGAACCATAGAAACCATAGAAACCATAGAAACCATAGAACCATAGAAACCATAGAACCATAGAAACCATAGAAACCATAGAAACCATAGAACCATAGAAACCATAGAACCATAGAAACCATAGAACCATAGAAACCATAGAAACCATAGAACCATAGAAACCATAGAAACCATAGAACCATAGAAACCATAGAACCATAGAAACCATAGAACCATAGAAACCATAGAACCATAGAAACCATAGAACCATAGAAACCATAGAAACCATAGAAACCATAGAACCATAGAAACCATAGAACCATAGAAACCATAGAACCATAGAAACCATAGAAACCATAGAAACCATAGAAACCATAGAACCATAGAAACCATAGAACCATAGAAACCATAGAAACCATAGAACCATAGAAACCATAGAACCATAGAAACCATAGAAACCATAGAACCATAGAAACCATAGAAACCATAGAACCATAGAAACCATAGAACCATAGAAACCATAGAAACCATAGAACCATAGAAACCATAGAACCATAGAAATCATAGAAACCATAGAAACCATAGAACCATAGAAACCATGGAACCATAGAAACCATAGAACCATAGAAACCATAGAAACCATAGCACCATAGAAACCATAGAACCATAGAAACCATAGAACCATAGAAACCATAGAACCATAGAAACCATAGAAACCATAGAAACCATAGAACCATAGAAACCATAGAAACCATAGAACCATAGAAACCATAGAACCATAGAAACCATAGAACCATAGAAACCATAGAAACCATAGAACCATAGAAACCATAGAACCATAGAAACCATAGAACCATAGAAACCATAGAACCATAGAAACCATAGAAACCATAGAACCATAGAAACCATAGAACCATAGAAACCATAGAACCATAGAAACCATAGAACCATAGAAACCATAGAACCATAGAAACCATAGAAACCATAGAACCATAGAAACCATAGAACCATAGAAACCATAGAACCATAGAAACCATAGAACCATAGAAACCATAGAACCATAGAACCATAGAAACCATAGAAACCATAGAACCATAGAAACCATAGAAACCATAGAACCATAGAAACCATAGAACCACAGAAACCATAGAACCATAGAAACCATAGAAACCATAGAACCATAGAAACCATAGAAACCATAGAACCATAGAAACCATAGAACCATAGAAACCATAGAACCATAGAAACCATAGAACCATAGAAAATTACAGCTCAGAAACAGGCCTTTTGGCCCTTCTTGTCTGTGCCGAACCATTTTTTGCCTAGTCCCACTGACCTGCACTTGGACCATATCCCTCCACACCCCTCTCATCCATGAACCCGTCCAAGTTTTTCTTAAATGTTAAAAGTGACTCCGCATTGACCACATTATCCGGCAGCTCATTCCACACTCCCACCACTCTCTGCGTGAAGAAGCCCCCCCTAATATTCCCTTTAAACTTTTCTCCTTTCACCCTTAACCCATGCCCTCTGGTTTTTTTCTCCCCTAGCCTCAGCGGAAAAAGCCTGCTTGCATTCACTCTATCTATACCCATCAAAATCTTATACACCTCTATCAAATCTCCCCTCAATCTTCTACGCTCCAGGGAATAAAGTCCCAACCTATTCAATCTCTCTCTGTAACTCAGCTTCTCAAGTCCCGGCAACATCCTTGTGAACCTTCTCTGCACTCTTTCAACCTTATTTACATCCTTCCTGTAACTAGGTGACCAAAGGGTGACCAATAGGGTGACTAGGTTCTGGTCACCCTATTATAGAAAGGATATTATTAAACTAGAAAGAGTGCAGAAAAGATCTACTCGGATGCTACCGGGACTTGATGGTTTGAGTTATAAGGAGAGGCTGGATAGACTGGGACTTTTTTCTCTGGAGCATAGGAGGCTGAGGGGTGATCTTATAGAGGTCTATAAAATAATGAGGGGCACAGATCAGCTAGATAGTCAGTATCTTTTCCCAAGGGTAGGGGAGTCTAAAACTAGAGGGCATAGGTTTAAGGTGAGAGGGGAGAGATACAAAGGTGTCCAGAGGGGCAATTCTTTCACACAGAGGGTGGTGAGTGTCTGGAACAAGCTGCCAGAGGTAGTAGTGGAGGTGGGTACAATTTTGTCTTTTAAAAAGCATTTCGACAGTTACACGGGTAAGATGGGTACAGAGGGATATGGGCCAAACGTGGGCAATTGGGATTAGCTCAGGGGTTTAAAAAAGAACGGGTGGCATGGAAAGGTTGGGCCGAAAGGCGTGTTCCATGCTGTAAACCTCTATGACTCTATTACTGCTCATTCCTTTCATTTCTTAATGCTCCCCAAAATAGAGAATTCTGGGGTATTGTCAGTGCCGGGTAGGTTCTAAAATTCCTCTGTGTGTTTTAATGGGTTTGTTTCTCTCTCAGTGTTTTAGTGGGTTTGTTTCTCTCTCAGTGTTTTAGTGGGTTTGTTTCTCTCTCAGTGTTTTAGTGGGTTTGTTTCTCTCTGTGTTTTAGTGGGTTTGTTTCTCTCTCTGTGTTTTAGTGGGTTTATTTCTCTCTCAGTGTTTTAGTGGGTTTGTTTCTCTCTCAGTGTTTTAGTGGGTTTGGTTCTATTTCAGTGTTTTAGTGGGTTTGTTTCTCTCTGTGTTTTAGTGGGTTTGTTTCTATCTCAGTGTTTTAGTGGGTTTGTTTCTCTCAGTGTTTTAGTGGGTTTGTTTCTCTCTCAGTGTTTTAGTGGGTTTGGTTCTATTTCAGTGTTTTAGTGGGTTTGTTTCTCTCTGTGTTTTAGTGGGTTTGTTTCTCTCTGTGTTTTAGTGGGTTTGTTTCTCTCTCAGTGTTTTAGTGGGTTTGGTTCTATTTCAGTGTTTTAGTGGGTTTGTTTCTCTCTGTGTTTTAGTGGGTTTGTTTCTCTCAGTGTTTTAGTGGGTTTGATTCTATTTCAGTGTTTTAGTGGGTTTGTTTCTCTCTCAGTGTTTTAGTGGGTTTGTTTCTCTCTCAGTGTTTTAGTGGGTTTGTTTCTCTCAGTGTTTTAGTGGGTTTGTTTCTCTCTCAGTGTTTTAGTGGGGTTGTTTCTCTCAGTGTTTTAGTGGGTTTGTTTCTCTCTCAGTGTTTTAGTGGGTTTGTTTCTCTCTCAGTGTTTTAGTGGGTTTGTTTCTCTCTCAGTGTTTTAGTGGGTTTGTTTCTCTCAGTGTTTTAGTGGGTTTGTTTCTATCTCAGTGTTTAAGTGGGTTTGTTTCTCTCTCAGTGTTTTAGTGGGTTTGTTTCTATCTCAGTGTTTTAGTGGGTTTGTTTCTCTCTCAGTGTTTTAGTGGGTTTGTTTCTATCTCAGTGTTTTAGTGGGTTTGTTTCTCTCTCAGTGTTTTAGTGGGTTTGTTTCTATCTCAGTGTTTTAGTGGGTTTGTTTCTCTCTCTGTGTTTTAATGGGTTTGTTTCTCTCTCAGTGTTTTAGTGGGTTTGTTTCTCTCAGTGTTTTAGTGGGTTTGTTTCTCTCTCAGTGTTTTAGTGGGTTTGTTTCTATCTGTGTTTTAGTGGGTTTGTTTCTCTCTCAGTGTTTTAGTGGGTTTGGTTCTATTTCAGTGTTTTAGTGGGTTTGTTTCTCTCTCAGTGTTTTAGTGGGTTTGTTTCTATCTCAGTGTTTTAGTGGGTTTGTTTCTCTCTCAGTGTTTTAGTGGGTTTGTTTCTATCTCAGTGTTTTAGTGGGTTTGTTTCTCTCTCAGTGTTTTAGTGGGTTTGTTTCTCTCTGTGTTTTAATGGGTTTGTTTCTCTCTCAGTGTTTTTGTGGGTTTGTTTCTCTCTCAGTGTTTTAGTGGGTTTGTTTCTCTCTGTGTTTTAGTGGGTTTGTTTCTCTCTCAGTGTTTTAGTGGGTTTGTTTCTCTCAGCGTTTTAGTGGGTTTGTTTCTCTCTCAGTGTTTTAGTGGGTTTGTTTCTCTCTCTGTGTTTTAGTGGGTTTGTTTCTCTCAGTGTTTTAGTGGGTTTGTTTCTCTCTCAGTGTTTTAGTGGGTTTGTTTCTATCTCAGTGTTTTAGTGGGTTTGTTTCTATCTGTGTTTTAGTGGGTTTGTTTCTATCTCAGTGTTTTAGTGGGTTTGTTTCTCTCTCAGTGTTTTAGTGGGTTTGTTTCTCTCTCAGTGTTTTAGTGGGTTTGTTTCTCTCTGTGTTTTAGTGGGTTTGTTTCTATCTCAGTGATTTAGTGGGTTTGTTTCTCTCTGTGTTTTAGTGGGTTTGTTTCTCTCTGTGTTTTCGTGGGTTTGTTTCTATCTCAGTGTTTTAGTGGGTTTGTTTCTCTCTCAGTGTTTTAGTGGGTTTGTTTCTCTCTCTGTGTTTTAGTGGGTTTGTTTCTCTCTCAGTGTTTTAGTGGGTTTGTTTCTCTCTCAGTGTTTTAGTGGGTTTGTTTCTCTCAGTGTTTTAGTGGGTTTGTTTCTCTCTCTGTGTTTTAGTGGGTTTGTTTCTCTCAGTGTTTTAGTGGGTTTGTTTATCTCTCAGTGTTTTAGTGGGTTTGTTTCTCTCAGTGTTTTAGTGGGTTTGTTTCTCTCTCAGTGTTTTAGTGGGTTTGTTTCTCTCAGTGTTTTAGTGGGTTTGTTTCTATCTCTGTGTTTTAGTGGGTTTGTTTCTCTCTCAGTGTTTTAGTGGGTTTGTTTCTCTCTCTGTGTTTTAGTGGTTTTGTTTCTCTCAGTGTTTTAGTGGGTTTGTTTCTCTCTCAGTGTTTTTGTGGGTCTGTTTCTCTCTCTGTGTTTTAGTAGGTTTGTTTCTCTCTGTGTTTTAGTGGGTTTGTTTCTCTCTGTGTTTTAGTGGGTTTGTTTCTCTCAGTGTTTTAATGGGTTTGTTTCTCTCTCAGTGTTTTAGTGGGTTTGTTTCTCTCTGTGTTTTAGTGGGTTTGTTTCTCTCTCTGTGTTTTAGTGGGTTTGTTTCTCTCTCAGTGTTTTAGTGGGTTTGTTTCTCTCAGTGTTTTAGTGGGTTTGTTTCTCTCAGTGTTTTAGTGGGTTTGTTTCTCTCTCAGTATTTTTGTGGGTTTGTTTCTCTCAGTGTTTTAGTGGGTTTGTTTCTCTCTCAGTGTTTTAGTGGGTTTGTTTCTCTCTGTGTTTTAGTGGGTTTGTTTCTCTCTCAGTGTTTTAGTGGGTTTGTTTCTCTCAGTGTTTTAGTGGGTTTGTTTCTCTCTCAGTGTTTTAGTGGGTTTGGTTCTATTTCAGTGTTTTAGTGGGTTTGTTTCTCTCTCAGTGTTTTAGTGGGTTTGTTTCTCTCTGTGTTTTAGTGGGTTTGTTTCTATCTCAGTGTTTTAGTGGGTTTGTTACTCTCTGTGTTTGAGTGGGTTTGTTTCTATCTCAGTGTTTTAGTGGGTTTGTTTCTCTCTCAATGTTTTAGTGGGTTTGTTTCTCTCTCAGTGTTTTAGTGGGTTTGTTTCTCTCAGTGTTTTAGTGGGTTTGTTTCTCTCTCAATGTTTTAGTGGGTTTGTTTCTCTCTCAGTGTTTTAGTGGGTTTGTTTCTCTCTCTGTGTTTTAGTGGGTTTGTTTCTCTCTCTGTGTTTTAGTGGGTTTGTTTCTATCTCAGTGTTTTAGTGGGTTTGATTCTCTCTGTGTTTTAGTGGGTTTGTTTCTCAGTGTTTTAGTGGGTTTGTTTCTCAGTGTTTTAGTGGGTTTGTTTCTCAGTGTTTTAGTGGGTTTGTTTCTCTCTCAGTGTTTTAGTGGGTTTGTTTCTCAGTGTTTTAGTGGGTTTGTTTCTCTCTCAGTGTTTTAGTGGGTTTGTTTCTCTCTCAGTGTTTTAGTGGGTTTGTTTCTCTCAGTGTTTTAGTGGGTTTGTTTCTCTCTCTGTGTTTTATTGGGTTTGTTTCTCTCAGTGTTTTAGTGGGTTTGTTTCTCTCAGTGTTTTAGTGGGTTTGTTTCTCTCTCAGTGTTTTAGTGGGTTTGTTTCTCTCAGTGTTTTAGTGGGTTTGTTTCTCTCTCTGTGTTTTAGTGGGTTTGTTTCTCTCTCAATGTTTTAGTGGGTTTGTTTCTCTCTCAGTGTTTTAGTGGGTTTGTTTCTCTCTCTGTGTTTTAGTGGGTTTGTTTCTCTCTCAGTGTTTTAGTGGGTTTGTTTCTCTCAGTGTTTTAGTGGGTTTGTTTCTCTCTCTGTGTTTTATTGGGTTTGTTTCTCTCAGTGTTTTAGTGGGTTTGTTTCTCAGTGTTTTAGTGGGTTTGTTTCACTCTCTGTGTTTTAGTGGGTATGTTTCTCTCTCAGTGTTTTAGTGGGTTTGTTTCTCTCTCTGTTTTAGTGGGTTTGTTTCTCTCTCAGTGTTTTAGTGGGTTTGTTTCTCTCAGTGTTTTAGTGGGTTTGTTTCTCTCAGTGTTTTAGTGGGTTTGTTTCTCTCAGTGTTTTAGTGGGTTTGTTTCTCTCTCAGTGTTTTAGTGGGTTTGTTTCTCTCTCAGTGATTTAGTGGGTTTGTTTCTCTCTGTGTTTTAGTGGGTTTGTTTCTCTCTCAGTGTTTTAGTGGGTTTGTTTCTCTCTCTGTGTTTTAGTGGGTTTGTTTCTCTCTCAGTGTTTTAGTGGGTTTGTTTCTCTCTCTGTGTTTTAGTGGGTGTGTTTCTCTCAGTGTTTTAGTGGGTTTGTTTCTCTCTCAGTGTTTTAATGGGTTTGTTTCTCTCTCTGTGTTTTAGTGGGTTTGTTTCTCTCTCAGTGTTTTAGCGGGTTTGTTTCTCTCAGTGTTTTAGTGGGTTTGTTTCTATCTCAGTGTTTTAGTGGGTTTGTTTCTCTCTCAGTGTTTTAGTGGGTTTGTTTCTATCTCAGTGTTTTCGTGGGTTTGTTTCTCCCTGTGTTTTAGTGGGTTTGTTTCTATCTCAGTGTTTTAGTGGGTTTGTTTCTATCTCAGTGTTTTAGTGCGTTTGTTTCTCTCTCAGTCTTTTAGTGGGTTTGTTTCTCTCTCAGTGTTTTAGTGGGTTTGTTTCTCTCTCAGTGTTTTAGTGGGTTTGTTTCTCTCTCAGTGTTTTAGTGGGTTTGTTTCTCTCTGTGTTTTAGTGGGTTTGTTTCTCTCTGTGTGTTTTAGTGGGTTTGTTTCTCTCTCAGTGTTTTAGTGGGTTTGTTTCTCTCCGTGTTTTAGTGGGTTTGTTTCTCCCTGTGTTTTAGTGGGTTTGTTTCTATCTCAGTGTTTGAGTGGGTTTGTTTCTCTCTCAGTGTTTTAGTGGGTTTGTTTCTCTCTCAGTTTTTTAGTGGGTTTGTTTCTCTCTCTGTGTTTTAGTGGGTTTGTTTCTCTCTCAGTGATTTAGTGGGTTTGTTTCTCTCTCTGTGTTTTAGTGGGTTTGTTTCTCTCTCAGTGTTTTAGTGGGTTTGTTTCTCTCTGTGTTTTAGTGGGTTTGTTTCTCTCTGTGTTTTAGTGGGTTTGTTTCTCTCTCTGTGTTTTAGTGGGTTTGTTTCTCTCTGTGTTTTACTGGGTTTGTTTCTCTCTCAGTGTTTTAGTGGGTTTGTTTCTCTCTCAGTGTTTTAGTGGGTTTGTTTCTCTCAGTGTTTTAGTGGGTTTGTTTCTATCTCAGTGTTTTAGTGGGTTTGTTTCTCTCAGTGTTTTAGTGGGTTTGTTTCTATCTCAGTGTTTTAGTGGGTTTGTTTCTCTCAGTGTTTTAGTGGGTTTGTTTCTCTCTCAGTGTTTTAGTGGGTTTGTTTCTCTCTCTGTGTTTTAGTGGGTTTGTTTCTCTCTCTGTGTTTTAGTGGGTTTGTTTCTCTCTCAGTGTTTTAGTGGGTTTGTTTCTCTCAGTGTTTTAGTGGGTTTGTTTCTCTCTCAGTGTTTTAGTGGGTTTGTTTCTCTCTCAGTGTTTTAGTGGGTTTGTTTCTCTCAGTGTTTTAGTGGGTTTGTTTCTATCTCAGTGTTTTAGTGGGTTTGTTTCTCTCAGTGTTTTAGTGGGTTTGTTTCTCTCAGTGTTTTAGTGGGTTTGTTTCTCTCTCAGTGTTTTAGTGGGTTTGTTTCTCTCTCAGTGTTTTAGTGGGTTTGTTTCTCCCTGTGTTTTAGTGGGTTTGTTTCTCTCAGTGTTTTAGTGGGTTTGTTTCTCCCTGTGTTGTAGTGGGTTTGTTTCTATCTCAGTGTTTTAGTGGGTTTGTTTCTCTCTCAGTGTTTTAGTGGGTTTGTTTCTCTCAGTGTTTTAGTGGGTTTGTTTCTCTCTCAGTGTTTTAGTGGGTTTGTTTCTATCTCAGTGTTTTAGTGGGTTTGTTTCTCTCTCAGTGTTTTAGTGGGTTTGTTTCTATCTCAGTGTTTTAGTGGGTTTGTTTCTCTCTCAGTGTTTTAGTGGGTTTGTTTCTATTTCAGTGTTTTAGTGGGTTTGTTTCTATTTCAGTGTTTTAGTGGGTTTGTTTCTCTCTCAGTGTTTTAGTGGGTTTGTTTCTCTCTGTGTTTTAGTGGGTTTGTTTCTATCTCAGTGTTTTAGTGGGTTTGTTTCTATCTCAGTGTTTTAGTGGGTTTGTTTCTCTCTCTGTGTTTTAGTGGGTTTGTTTCTCTCTCTGTGTTTTAGTGGGTTTGTTTCTCTCTCTGTGTTTTAGTGGGTTTGTTTCTCTCAGTGTTTTAGTGGGTTTGTTTCTATCTGTGTTTTAGTGGGTTTGTTTCTCTCTCAGTGTTTTAGTGGGTTTGTTTATCTCTCAGTGTTTTAGTGGGTTTGTTTCTATCTCAGTGTTTTAGTGGGTTTGTTTCTCTCTCAGTGTTTTAGTGGGTTTGTTTCTCTCTCAGTGTTTTAGTGGGTTTGTTTCTCTCTGTGTTTTAGTGGGTTTGTTTCTCTCTGTGTTTTAGTGGGTTTGTTTCTCTCTCTGTGTTTTAGTGGGTTTGTTTCTCTCTGTGTTTTAGTGGGTTTGTTTCTCTCTCAGTGTTTTAGTGGGTTTGTTTCTCTCTGTGTTTTAGTGGGTTTGTTTCTCTCTCAGTGTTTTAGTTGGTTTGTTTCTCTCTCAGTGTTTTAGTGGGTTTGTTTCTCTCAGTGTTTTAGTGGGTTTGTTTCTCTCAGTGTTTTAGTGGGTTTGTTTCTCCCTGTGTTTTAGTGGGTTTGTTTCTCTCAGTGTTTTAGTGGGTTTGTTTCTCTCAGTGTTTTAGTGGGTTTGTTTCTCTCTCAGTGTTTTAGTGGGTTTGTTTCTATCTGTGTTTTAGTGGGTTTGTTTCTCTCTCAGTGTTTTAGTGGGTTTGTTTCTCTCAGTGTTTTAGTGGGTTTGTTTCTCCCTGTGTTTTAGTGGGTTTGTTTCTCTCTCTGTGTTTTAGTGGGTTTGTTTCTCTCAGTGTTTTAGTGGGTTTGTTTCTCTCAGTGTTTTAGTGGGTTTGTTTCTCTCAGTGTTTTAGTGGGTTTGTTTCTCTCTCTGTGTTTTAGTGGGTTTGTTTCTCTCTCAGTGTTTTAGTGGGTTTGTTTCTCTCTCAGTGTTTTAGTGGGTTTGTTTCTCTCAGTGTTTTAGTGGGTTTGTTTCTATCTCAGTGTTTTAGTGGGTTTGTTTCTCTCAGTGTTTTAGTGGGTTTGTTTCTCTCTGTGTTTTAGTGGGTTTGTTTCTCTCTCAGTGTTTTAGTGGGTTTGTTTCTCTCTCTGTGTTTTAGTGGGTTTGTTTCTCTCTCAGTGTTTTAGTGGGTTTGTTTCTCTCTCAGTGTTTTAGTGGGTTTGTTTCTCTCAGTGTTTTAGTGGGTTTGTTTCTCTCTCAGTGTTTTAGTGGGTTTGTTTCTCTCAGTGTTTTAGTGGGTTTGTTTCTCTCTCAGTGTTTTAGTGGGTTTGTTTCTCTCTCAGTGTTTTAGTGGGTTTGTTTCTCTCTGTGTTTTAGTGGGTTTGTTTCTCCCTGTGTTTTAGTGGGTTTGTTTCTCTCAGTGTTTTCGTGGGTTTGTTTCTATCTCAGTGTTTTAGTGGGTTTGTTTCTCTCTCTGTGTTTTAGTGGGTTTGTTTCGATCTCAGTGTTTTAGTGGGTTTGTTTCTCTCTCAGTGTTTTAGTGGGTTTGTTTCTCTCTCAGTGTTTTAGTGGGTTTGTTTCTATTTCAGTGTTTTAGTGGGTTTGTTTCTCTCTCAGTGTTTTAGTGGGTTTGTTTCTCTCAGTGTTTTAGTGGGTTTGTTTCTCTCTGTGTTTTAGTGGGTTTGTTTCCCTCTGTGTTTTAGTGGGTTTGTTTCTATCTCAGTGTTTTAGTGGGTTTGTTTCTATCTCAGTGTTTTAGTGGGTTTGTTTCTCTCTCAGTGTTTTAGTGGGTTTGTTTCTCTCTCTCTGTTTTAGTGGGTTTGTTTCTCTCTCTGTGTTTTAGTGGGTTTGTTTCTCTCAGTGTTTTAGTGGGTTTGTTTCTCTCAGTGTTTTAGTGGGTTTGTTTCTATCTGTGTTTTAGTGGGTTTGTTTCTCTCTCAGTGTTTTAGTGGGTTTGTTTATCTCTCAGTGTTTTAGTGCGTTTGTTTCTATCTCAGTGTTTTAGTGGGTTTGTTTCTCTCTCAGTGTTTTAGTGGGTTTGTTTCTCTCTCAGTGTTTTAGTGGGTTTGTTTCTCTCTCTGTGTTGTAGTGGGTTGCTGTCTCTCTCTGTGTTGTAGTGGGTTGCTGTCTCTCTCTGTGTTGTAGTGGGTTGCTGTCTCTCTCTGTGTTGTAGTGGGTTGCTGTCTCTCTCTGTGTTGTAGTGGGTTGCTGTCTCTCTCTCTGTATTGTAGTGGGTTGCTGTCTCTCTCTCTGTGTTGTAGTGGGTTGCTGTCTCTCTCTCTGTGTTGTAGTGGGTTGCTGTCGCTCTCTGTGTTGTAGTGGGTTGCTGTCTCTCTCTGTATTGTAGTGGGTTGCTGTCTCTCTCTGTGTTGTAGTGGGTTGCTGTCTCTCTCTGTGTTGTAGTGGGTTGCTGTCGCTCTCTGTGTTGTAGTGGGTTGCTGTCTCTCTCTCTGTGTTGTAGTGTGTTGCTGTCTCTCTCTGTATTGTAGTGGGTTGCTGTCTCTCTCTGTGTTGTAGTGGGTTGCTGTCTCTCTCTGTGTTGTAGTGGGTTGCTGTCTCTCTCTGTGTTGTAGTGGGTTGCTGTCTCTCTCTCTGTGTTGTAGTGGGTTGCTGTCTCTCTCTGTGTTGTAGTGGGTTGCTGTCGCTCTCTGTATTGTAGTGGGTTGCTGTCTCTCTCTGTATTGTAGTGGGTTGCTGTCTCTCTCTCTGTGTTGTAGTGGGTTGCTGTCTCTCTCTGTGTTGTAGTGGGTTGCTGTCTCTCTCTGTGTTGTAGTGGGTTGCTGTCGCTCTCTGTATTGTAGTGGGTTGCTGTCGCTCTCTGTGTTGTAGTGGGTTGCTGTCGCTCTCTGTGTTGTAGTGGGTTGCTGTCGCTCTCTGTATTGTAGTGGGTTGCTGTCTCTCTCTGTGTTGTAGTGGGTTGCTGTCTCTCTCTCTGTGTTGTAGTGGGTTGCTGTCTCTCTCTGTGTTGTAGTGGGTTGCTGTCGCTCTCTGTATTGTAGTGGGTTGCTGTCTCTCTCTCTGTGTTGTAGTGGGTTGCTGTCGCTCTCTGTGTTGTAGTGGGTTGCTGTCTCTCTCAGTGTTGTAGTGGGTTGCTGTCGCTCTCTGTGTTGTAGTGGGTTGCTGTCTCTCTCTCTGTGTTGTAGTGGGTTGCTGTCTCTCTCTGTGTTGTAGTGGGTTGCTGTCTCTCTCTGTGTTGTAGGGGGTTGCTGTCTCTCTCTGTATTGTAGTGGGTTGCTGTCGCTCTCTGTGTTGTAGTGGGTTGCTGTCGCTCTCTGTGTTGTAGTGGGTTGCTGTCGCTCTCTGTATTGTAGTGGGTTGCTGTCTCTCTCTGTGTTGTAGTGGGTTGCTGTCTCTCTCTCTGTGTTGTAGTGGGTTGCTGTCGCTCTCTGTGTTGTAGTGGGTTGCTGTCTCTCTCTCTGTGTTGTAGTGGGTTGCTGTCTCTCTCTGTGTTGTAGTGGGTTGCTGTCGCTCTCTGTGTTGTAGTGGGTTGCTGTCTCTCTCTCTGTGTTGTAGTGGGTTGCTGTCTCTCTCTGTGTTGTAGTGGGTTGCGGTCTCTCTCTGTGTTGTAGTGGGTTGCTGTCTCTCTCTGTGTTGTAGTGGGTTGCTGTCTCTCTCTGTGTTTTAGTGGGTTGCTGTCTCTCTCTGTGTTGTAGTGGGTTGCTGTCTCTCTCTGTGTTGTAGTGGGTTGCTGTCGCTCTCTGTGTTGTAGTGGGTTGCTGTCGCTCTCTGTATTGTAGTGGGTTGCTGTCTCTCTCTGTGTTGTAGTGGGTTGCTGTCTCTCTCTGTATTGTAGTGGGTTGCTGTCGCTCTCTGTGTTGTAGTGGGTTTGCTGTCTCTCTCTGTGTTGTAGTGGGTTGCTGTCTCTCTCTGTGTTGTAGTGGGTTGCTGTCTCTCTCTGTGTTGTAGTGGGTTGCTGTTTCTCTCTCTGTGTTGTAGTGGGTTGCTGTCTCTCTCTGTGTTGTAGTGGGTTGCTGTCTCTCTCTGTGTTGTAGTGGGTTGCTGTCGCTCTCTGTGTTGTAGTGGGTTTGCTGTCTCTCTCTGTGTTGTAGTGGGTTGCTGTCTCTCTCTGTGTTGTAGTGGGTTGCTGTCTCTCTCTGTGTTGTAGTGGGTTGCTGTTTCTCTCTCTGTGTTGTAGTGGGTTGCTGTCTCTCTCTGTGTTGTAGTGGGTTGCTGTCTCTCTCTGTGTTGTAGTGGGTTGCTGTCGCTCTCTGTGTTGTAGTGGGTTTGCTGTCTCTCTCTGTGTTGTAGTGGGTTGCTGTCTCTCTCTGTGTTGTAGTGGGTTGCTGTCTCTCTCTGTGTTGTAGTGGGTTGCTGTCTCTCTCTCTGTGTTGTAGTGGGTTTGCTGTCTCTCTCTGTATTGTAGTGGGTTGCTGTCTCTCTCTGTGTTGTAGTGGGTTGCTGTCTCTCTCTCTGTGTTGTAGTGGGTTGCTGTCTCTCTCTGTGTTGTAGTGGGTTGCTGTCGCTCTCTGTGTTGTAGTGGGTTGCTGTCTCTCTCTCTGTGTTGTAGTGGGTTGCTGTCTCTCTCTGTGTTGTAGTGGGTTGCTGTCGCTCTCTGTGTTGTAGTGGGTTGCTGTCTCTCTCTGTGTTGTAGTGGGTTGCTGTCTCTCTCTGTATTGTAGTGGGTTGCTGTCGCTCTCTGTGTTGTAGTGGGTTGCTGTCTCTCTCTGTGTTGTAGTGGGTTGCTGTCTCTCTCTCTGTGTTGTAGTGGGTTGCTGTCTCTCTCTGTGTTGTAGTGGGTTGCTGTCTCTCTCTGTGTTGTAGTGGGTTGCTGTCTCTCTCTGTGTTGTAGTGGGTTGCTGTCTCTCTCTGTGTTGTAGTGGGTTGCTGTCTCTCTCTGTGTTGTAGTGGGTTGCTGTCTCTCTCTGTATTGTAGTGGGTTGCTGTCTCTCTCTGTATTGTAGTGGGTTGCTGTCTCTCTCTGTGTTGTAGTGGGTTGCTGTCTCTCTCTGTGTTGTAGTGGGTTGCTGTCTCTCTCTGTGTTGTAGTGGGTTGCTGTCTCTCTCTGTGTTGTAGTGGGTTGCTGTCTCTCTCTGTGTTGTAGTGTGTTGCTGTCTCTCTCTGTATTGTAGTGGGTTGCTGTCTCTCTCTGTGTTGTAGTGGGTTGCTGTCGCTCTCTGTATTGTAGTGGGTTGCTGTCGCTCTCTGTATTGTAGTGGGTTGCTGTCTCTCTCTCTGTGTTGTAGTGGGTTGCTGTCTCTCTCTGTGTTGTAGTGGGTTGTTGTCTCTCTCTGTGTTGTAGTGGGTTGCTGTCTCTCTCTGTATTGTAGTGGGTTGCTGTCTCTCTCTCTGTATTGTAGTGGGTTGCTGTCTCTCTCTGTATTGTAGTGGGTTGCTGTCTCTCTCTGTGTTGTAGTGGGTTGCTGTCTCTCTCTCTGTGTTGTAGTGTGTTGCTGTCTCTCTCTGTGTTGTAGTGGGTTGCTGTCTCTCTCTCTGTATTGTAGTGGGTTGCTGTCTCTCTCTGTATTGTAGTGGGTTGCTGTCGCTCTCTGTATTGTAGTGGGTTGCTGTCGCTCTCTGTATTGTAGTGGGTTGCTGTCTCTCTCTCTGTGTTGTAGTGGGTTGCTGTCTCTCTCTCTGTGTTGTAGTGGGTTGCTGTCTCTCTCTGTGTTGTAGTGGGTTGCTGTCTCTCTCTCTGTGTTGTAGTGGGTTGCTGTCGCTCTCTGTGTTGTAGTGGGTTGCTGTCTCTCTCTCTGTGTTGTAGTGGGTTGCTGTCTCTCTCTGTGTTGTAGTGGGTTGTTGTCTCTCTCTGTGTTGTAGTGGGTTGCTGTCTCTCTCTGTATTGTAGTGGGTTGCTGTCTCTCTCTGTATTGTAGTGGGTTGCTGTCTCTCTCTGTGTTGTAGTGGGTTGCTGTCTCTCTCTGTGTTGTAGTGGGTTGCTGTCTCTCTCTGTGTTGTAGTGGGTTGCTGTCTCTCTCTGTGTTGTAGTGGGTTGCTGTCGCTCTCTGTATTGTAGTGGGTTGCTGTCGCTCTCTGTACTGTAGTGGGTTGCTGTCTCTCTCTCTGTGTTGTAGTGGGTTGCTGTCTCTCTCTGTGTTGTAGTGGGTTGCTGTCTCTCTCTGTGTTGTAGTGGGTTGCTGTCTCTCTCTGTATTGTAGTGGGTTGCTGTCTCTCTCTGTATTGTATTGGGTTGCTGTCTCTCTCTGTGTTGTAGTGGGTTGCTGTCTCTCTCTGTGTTGTAGTGGGTTGCTGTCTCTCTCTCTGTGTTGTAGTGGGTTGCTGTCTCTCTCTCTGTATTGTAGTGGGTTTGCTGTCTCTCTCTGTGTTGTAGTGGGTTGCTGTCTCTCTCTGTATTGTAGTGGGTTGCTGTCTCTCTCTGTGTTGTAGTGGGTTGCTGTCTCTCTCTCTGTGTTGTAGTGGGTTGCTGTCTCTCTCTGTATTGTAGTGGGTTGCTGTCTCTCTCTGTGTTGTAGTGGGTTGCTGTCTCTCTCTGTGTTGTAGTGGGTTGCTGTCTCTCTCTGTGTTGTAGTGGGTTGCTGTCTCTCTCTGTGTTGTAGTGGGTTGCTGTCTCTCTCTCTGTGTTGTAGTGGGTTGCTGTCTCTCTCTCTGTGTTGTAGTGGGTTGCTGTCTCTCTCTGTGTTGTAGTGGGTTGCTGTCTCTCTCTGTGTTGTAGTGGGTTGCTGTCGCTCTCTGTGTTGTAGTGGGTTGCTGTCGCTCTCTGTATTGTAGTGGGTTGCTGTCTCTCTCTGTGTTGTAGTGGGTTGCTGTCTCTCTCTCTGTGTTGTAGTGGGTTGCTGTCTCTCTCTGTGTTGTAGTGGGTTGCTGTCGCTCTCTGTATTGTAGTGTGTTGCTGTCTCTCTCTGTGTTGTAGTGGGTTTGCTGTCTCTCTCTGTGTTGTAGTGGGTTGCTGTCTCTCTCTCTGTGTTGTAGTGGGTTGCTGTCTCTCTCTCTGTGTTGTAGTGGGTTGCTGTCTCTCTCTCTGTGTTGTAGTGGGTTGCTGTCTCTCTCTGTGTTGTAGTGGGTTGCTGTCTCTCTCTGTGTTGTAGTGGGTTGCTGTCTCTCTCTGTGTTGTAGTGGGTTGCTGTCTCTCTCTGTGTTGTAGTGGGTTGCTGTCTCTCTCTCTGTGTTGTAGTGGGTTGCTGTCTCTCTCTCTGTGTTGTAGTGGGTTGCTGTCTCTCTCTCTGTGTTGTAGTGGGTTGCTGTCTCTCTCTGTGTTGTAGTGGGTTGCTGTCTCTCTCTCTGTGTTGTAGTGGGTTGCTGTCTCTCTCTGTGTTGTAGTGGGTTGCTGTCTCTCTCTGTGTTGTAGTGGGTTGCTGTCTCTCTCTGTGTTGTAGTGGGTTGCTGTCTCTCTCTCTGTGTTGTAGTGGGTTGCTGTCTCTCTCTCTGTGTTGTAGTGTGTTGCTGTCTCTCTCTGTGTTGTAGTGGGTTGCTGTCGCTCTCTGTGTTGTAGTGGGTTGCTGTCTCTCTCTGTGTTGTAGTGGGTTGCTGTCGCTCTCTGTGTTGTAGTGGGTTGCTGTCTCTCTCTGTGTTGTAGTGGGTTGCTGTCTCTCTCTGTGTTGTAGTGGGTTGCTGTCTCTCTCTGTATTGTAGTGGGTTGCTGTCTCTCTCTGTGTTGTAGTGGGTTGCTGTCGCTCTCTGTGTTGTAGTGGGTTGCTGTCTCTCTCTGTGTTGTAGTGGGTTGCTGTCTCTCTCTGTGTTGTAGTGGGTTGCTGTCTCTCTCTCTGTGTTGTAGTGGGTTGCTGTCTCTCTCAGTGTTTTAGTGGGTTTGTTTCTCTCTCAGTGTTTTAGTGGGTTTGTTTCTCTCTCTGTGTTTTAGTGGGTTTGTTTCTCTCTCTGTGTTTTAGTGGGTTTGTTTCTCTCAGTGTTTTAGTGGGTTTGTTTCTCTCAGTGTTTTAGTGGGTTTGTTTCTATCTGTGTTTTAGTGGGTTTGTTTATCTCTCAGTGTTTTAGTGGGTTTGTTTCTCTCTCAGTGTTTTAGTGGGTTTGTTTCTCTCTCAGTGTTTTAGTGGGTTTGTTTCTCTCTCTGTGTTGTAGTGGGTTGCTGTCTCTCTCTGTGTTGTAGTGGGTTGCTGTCTCTCTCTGTGTTGTAGTGGGTTGCTGTCTCTCTCTGTGTTGTAGTGGGTTGCTGTCTCTCTCTGTGTTGTAGTGGGTTGCTGTCTCTCTCTGTGTTGTAGTGGGTTGCTGTCTCTCTCTGTGTTGTAGTGGGTTGCTGTCGCTCTCTGTGTTGTAGTGGGTTGCTGTCTCTCTCTGTGTTGTAGTGGGTTGCTGTCTCTCTCTGTATTGTAGTGGGTTGCTGTCTCTCTCTGTGTTGTAGTGGGTTGCTGTCTCTCTCTGTGTTGTAGTGGGTTGCTGTCTCTCTCTCTGTGTTGTAGTGGGTTGCTGTCTCTCTCTGTATTGTAGTGGGTTGCTGTCTCTCTCTGTGTTGTAGTGGGTTGCTGTCTCTCTCTGTGTTGTAGTGGGTTGCTGTCTCTCTCTGTGTTGTAGTGGGTTGCTGTCTCTCTCTGTGTTGTAGTGGGTTGCTGTCTCTCTCTGTGTTGTAGTGGGTTGCTGTCTCTCTCTCTGTGTTGTAGTGATTTGCTGTCTCTCTCTGTGTTGTAGTGGGCTGCTGTCGCTCTCTGTATTGTAGTGGGTTGCTGTCTCTCTCTGTGTTGTAGTGGGTTGCTGTCTCTCTCTGTATTGTAGTGGGTTGCTGTCTCTCTCTGTGTTGTAGTGGGTTGCTGTCTCTCTCTGTGTTGTAATGGGTTGCTGTCTCTCTCTCTGTGTTGTAGTGGGTTGCTGTCTCTCTCTCTGTGTTGTAGTGGGTTGCTGTCGCTCTCTGTGTTGTAGTGGGTTGCTGTCTCTCTCTGTGTTGTAGTGGGTTGCTGTCTCTCTCTGTGTTGTAGTGGGTTGCTGTCTCTCTCTGTGTTGTAGTGGGTTGCTGTCTCTCTCTCTGTGTTGTAGTGGGTTGCTGTCTCTCTCTGTGTTGTAGTGGGTTGCTGTCGCTCTCTGTGTTGTAGTGGGTTGCTGTCTCTCTCTGTATTGTAGTGGGTTGCTGTCTCTCTCTGTGTTGTAGTGGGTTGCTGTCGCTCTCTGTGTTGTAGTGGGTTGCTGTCGCTCTCTGTATTGTAGTGGGTTGCTGTCTCTCTCTCTGTGTTGTAGTGGGTTGCTGTCTCTCTCTGTGTTGTAGTGGGTTGCTGTCGCTCTCTGTGTTGTAGTGGGTTGCTGTCTCTCTCTGTATTGTAGTGGGTTGCTGTCTCTCTCTGTGTTGTAGTGGGTTGCTGTCTCTCTCTCTGTGTTGTAGTGGGTTGCTGTCTCTCTCTGTGTTGTAGTGGGTTGCTGTCTCTCTCTGTGTTGTAGTGGGTTGCTGTCTCTCTCTGTATTGTAGTGGGTTGCTGTCTCTCTCTGTGTTGTAGTGGGTTGCTGTCTCTCTCTGTGTTGTAGTGGGTTGCTGTCTCTCTCTCTGTGTTGTAGTGGGTTGCTGTCTCTCTCTGTGTTGTAGTGGGTTGCTGTCTCTCTCTCTGTGTTGTAGTGGGTTGCTGTCTCTCTCTCTGTATTGTAGTGGGTTGCTGTCTCTCTCTGTGTTGTAGTGGGTTGCTGTCTCTCTCTGTGTTGTAGTGGGTTGCTGTCTCTCTCTGTATTGTAGTGGGTTGCTGTCTCTCTCTGTGTTGTAGTGGGTTGCTGTCTCTCTCTGTGTTGTAGTGGGTTGCTGTCTCTCTCTGTATTGTAGTGGGTTGCTGTCTCTCTCTGTATTGTAGTGGGTTGCTGTCTCTCTCTGTATTGTAGTGGGTTGCTGTCTCTCTCTGTATTGTAGTGGGTTGCTGTCTCTCTCTCTGTGTTGTAGTGGGTTGCTGTCTCTCTCTGTGTTGTAGTGGGTTGCTGTCGCTCTCTGTGTTGTAGTGGGTTGCTGTCTCTCTCTGTGTTGTAGTGGGTTGCTGTCGCTCTCTGTGTTGTAGTGGGTTGCTGTCGCTCTCTGTGTTGTAGTGGGTTGCTGTCTCTCTCTGTGTTGTAGTGGGTTGCTGTCTCTCTCTCTGTGTTGTAGTGGGTTGCTGTCGCTCTCTGTGTTGTAGTGGGTTGCTGTCTCTCTCTGTATTGTAGTGGGTTGCTGTCGCTCTCTGTGTTGTAGTGGGTTGCTGTCGCTCTCTGTATTGTAGTGGGTTGCTGTCTCTCTCTGTATTGTAGTGGGTTGCTGTCTCTCTCTGTGTTGTAGTGGGTTGCTGTCTCTCTCTGTGTTGTAGTGGGTTGCTGTCTCTCTCTGTGTTGTAGTGGGTTGCTGTCGCTCTCTGTGTTGTAGTGGGTTGCTGTCGCTCTCTGTGTTGTAGTGGGTTGCTGTCTCTCTCTCTGTGTTGTAGTGGGTTGCTGTCTCTCTCTGTGTTGTAGTGGGTTGCTGTCTCTCTCTGTGTTGTAGTGGGTTGCTGTCTCTCTCTCTGTGTTGTAGTGGGTTGCTGTCTCTCTCTGTGTTGTAGTGGGTTGCTGTCTCTCTCTCTGTGTTGTAGTGGGTTGCTGTCTCTCTCTGTGTTGTAGTGGGTTGCTGTCGCTCTCTGTGTTGTAGTGGGTTTGCTGTCTCTCTCTGTGTTGTAGTGGGTTGCTGTCTCTCTCTGTGTTGTAGTGGGTTGCTGTCTCTCTCTGTATTGTAGTGGGTTGCTGTCTCTCTCTGTGTTGTAGTGGGTTGCTGTCGCTCTCAGTGTTGTAGTGGGTTGCTGTCTCTCTCTGTGTTGTAGTGGGTTGCTGTCTCTCTCTCTGTGTTGTAGTGGGTTGCTGTCTCTCTCTCTGTGTTGTAGTGGGTTGCTGTCTCTCTCTGTGTTGTAGTGGGTTGCTGTCTCTCTCTGTGTTGTAGTGGGTTGCTGTCTCTCTCTGTGTTGTAGTGGGTTGCTGTCTCTCTCTGTGTTGTAGTGGGTTGCTGTCTCTCTCTGTGTTGTAGTGGGTTGCTGTCTCTCTCTGTGTTGTAGTGGGTTGCTGTCTCTCTCTGTGTTGTAGTGGGTTGCTGTCTCTCTCTGTGTTGTAGTGGGTTGCTGTCTCTCTCTGTGTTGTAGTGGGTTGCTGTCTCTCTCTGTGTTGTAGTGGGTTGCTGTCTCTCTCTGTGTTGTAGTGGGTTGCTGTCTCTCTCTGTGTTGTAGTGGGTTGCTGTCTCTCTCTCTGTGTTGTAGTGGGTTGCTTTCTCTCTCTGTGTTGTAGTGGGTTGCTGTCGCTCTCTGTGTTGTAGTGGGTTGCTGTCTCTCTCTGTGTTGTAGTGGGTTGCTGTCTCTCTCTGTGTTGTAGTGGGTTGCTGTCGCTCTCTGTGTTGTAGTGGGTTTGCTGTCTCTCTCTCTCTCTCTGGGCTCTGCTGCGTTGGAGTGGGTTTGTTCTGAGATCATTTTCCGAATTCGTGCCCATGTAGATGCAGTGTCTCGTTCCCATCAACAGGTGGCGCCAGTGCCTGACCATTCAGATTCCTAATTCCATGTTGCCAAACCCAATGTTGCCTCTTGGAATGAGACTGTCTATGGGAGAGAGGTCGGAGGGAGGGGGCTCAGTGGGGGTGAGGGGGGAAGGGGGCGTGTGGAGGGGGGTGTGGGGGTGCGGTTGGATGGGGCGGGGGGGTGCGGGTTGGTGTGGGGGGAGGGGGGCAGCGGAGAGGCGGGCAGGAGGAGTGGATGTGTGGGGGGTACGGGGGGAGGGGGGAGAGGGGGCGGCATAGGGGCGGTGCGGGGGTGGTGCGGGGGGAGGGAGGGGGATGTGGCATGGGGGCAGGGGGATGTGGGGGGAGGGGGGCGGGGGTGCGTGGAGGGAGGGGGCAGGGGGAGGGGGGTGCACGGGGGGGTGTGGGGTGTGTGGAGGGGAGGGGGCGGGCGGAGGGGTTGGGGAGGGGGGCGCAAGAGGAGGGGGCTGTCTAATCCTCTAAACCTCCACTGTCACATTTCATGGGGGTGAAGTAGAAAGGGTCGAGAGCTTCAGGTTTCAATGTGTCCAGATCACCAACAACCTGTCCTGGTCCCCCCCATGCCGACACTATAATTATGAAAGCCCCACCAACACCTCTACTTTCTCAGAAGACTAAGGAAATTTGGCATGTCAGCTACGACTCTCACCAACTTTTACAGATGCCCCATAGAAAGCATTCTTTCTGGCTGTATCACAGCTTGGTCTGGCTCCTGCTCTGCCCAAGACCGCAAGGAACTACAAAAGGTCGTGAATGTAGCCCAGCCCATCACGCAAACCAGCCTCCCATCCATTGACTCTGTCTACACTTCCCGCTGCCTCGGGGAAAAGCAGCCAGCATAATTAAGGACCCCCCACACCCCGGACATTCTCTCTTCCACCTTCTTCCGTCAGGAAAAAGGTACAGCCTCGCTATGACTAACGCTACATTCTGCACTCTCTCGTTTCCTTCTCTATGAACGGTATGCTTTGTCTGTATAGCGTGCAAGAAACAATACTTTTCACTGTATCCCAATACATCTGACAATAATAACTCAAATGTAAGATCTTCACACAGTTATGAAAAGCAAAATACTGCGGATGCTGGAATCTGAAACAGAAATAGGAAATGCTGGAAAATCTCAGTGGGTCTGACGCTCTCTGTAACTCGAAGCATTGCCTCTTCTCCCTCCACAGCCGCTGACAGGACTGCGGAGTTTATCCAACTGTTCCTGCTTTTGGGACAATTGTTCTTGGAAGGGGCCTGAACAGTCTCCGAATCAGCCGGAGGGGCTTTGGTCGGTTGAGCTCAGGTGAATTTCCAATGGTTAATGAGGCGTGAATGGAATAAAGTAACTTCAACAAAACCTGAAAGTCACATTGAGAGAAAGTCACTCAGCCCCAGCGTCACAGGGAGAGCTGGACAGTCACTGAGCTCCAGCCTCACAGGGACAGCTGGACAGGGTCACTGAGCCCCAGCCTCACAGGGAGAGCTGGTCAGTCACTGAGCCCCAGCCTCACAGGGAGAGCTGGACAGTCACTGAGCTCCAGCCTCACAGGGAGAGCTGGACAGGGTCACTGAGCTCCAGCCTCACAGGGAGAGCTGGACAGTCACTGAGCCCCAGCCTCACAGGGAGAGCTGGACAGGGTCACTGAGCCCCAGCCTCACAGGGAGAGCTGGACAGGGTCACTGAGCTCCAGCCTCACAGGGACAGCTGGACAGGGTCACTGAGCCCCAGCCTCACAGGGAGAGCTGGTCAGTCACTGAGCCCCAGCCTCACAGGGACAGCTGGACAGGGTCACTGAGCTCCAGCCTCACAGGGAGAGCTGGACAGTCACTGAGCCCCAGCCTCACAGGGAGAGCTGGACAGGGTCACTGAGCCCCAGCCTCACAGGGAGAGCTGGACAGGGTCACTGAGCCCCAGCCTCACAGGGAGAGCTGGACAGTCACTGAGCCCCAGCCTCACAGGGAGAGCTGGACAGTCACTGAGCTCCAGCCTCACAGGGAGAGCTGGACAGGGTCACTGAGCCCCAGCCTCACAGGGAGAGCTGGACAGTCACTGAGCCCCAGCCTCACAGGGAGAGCTGGACAGTCACTGAGCTCCAGCCTCACAGGGAGAGCTGGACAGTCACTGAGCTCCAGCCTCACAGGGAGAGCTGGACAGTCACTGAGCCCCAGCGTCACAGGGAGAGCTGGACAGTCACTGAGCCCCAGCCTCACAGGGAGAGCTGGACAGTCACTGAGCCCCAGCGTCACAGGGAGAGCTGGACAGTCACTGAGCCCCAGCCTCACAGGGACAGCTGGACAGGGTCACTGAGCTCCAGCCTCACAGGGAGAGCTGGACAGTCACTGAGCCCCAGCCTCACAGGGAGAGCTGGACAGTCACTGAGCTCCAGCCTCACAGGGAGAGCTGGACAGTCACTGAGCCCCAGCCTCACAGGGAGAGCTGGACAGGGTCACTGAGCTCCAGCCTCACAGGGAGAGCTGGACAGTCACTGAGCCCCAGCCTCACAGGGAGAGCTGGACAGGGCCACTGAGCCCCAGCCTCACAGGGAGAGCTGGACAGTCACTGAGCTCCAGCCTCACAGGGAGAGCTGGACAGGGTCACTGAGCTCCAGCCTCACAGGGAGAGCTGGACAGTGTCACAGAGCCCCAGCCTCACAGGGAGAGCTGGACAGTCACTGAGCCCCAGCCTCACAGGGAGAGCTGGACAGTCACTGAGCTCCAGCCTCACAGGGAGAGCTGGACAGGGTCACTGAGCCCCAGCCTCACAGGGAGAGCTGGACAGGGTCACTGAGCTCCAGCCTCACAGGGAGAGCTGGACAGTCACTGAGCCCCAGCCTCACAGGGAGAGCTGGACAGTCACTGAGCTCCAGCCTCACAGGGAGAGCTGGACAGTCACTGAGCTCCAGCCTCACAGGGAGAGCTGGACAGGGTCACTGAGCTCCAGCCTCACAGGGAGAGCTGGACAGGGTCACTGAGCTCCAGCCTCACAGGGAGATTTGGACAGTCACTGAGCTCCAGCCTCACAGGGAGAGCTGGACAGGGTCACTGAGCTCCAGCCTCACAGGGAGAGCTGGACAGTCACTGAGCTCCAGCCTCACAGGGAGAGCTGGACAGTCACTGAGCCCCAGCCTCACAGGGAGAGCTGGACAGTCACTGAGCCCCAGCCTCACAGGGAGAGCTGGACAGGGTCACTGAGCCCCAGCCTCACAGGGAGAGCTGGACAGGGTCACTGAGCTCCAGCCTCACAGGGAGAGCTGGACAGGGTCACTGAGCTCCAGCCTCACAGGGAGAGCTGGACAGGGTCACTGAGCCCCAGCCTCACAGGGAGAGCTGGACAGGGTCACTGAGCTCCAGCCTCACAGGGAGAGCTGGACAGGGTCACTGAGCCCCAGCCTCACAGGGAGACCTGGACAGGGTCACTGAGCCCCAGCCTCACAGGGAGAGCTGGACAGGGTCACTGAGCCCCAGCCTCACAGGGAGAGCTGGACAGTCACTGAGCTCCAGCCTCACAGGGAGAGCTGGACAGTCACTGAGCCCCAGCCTCACAGGGAGAGCTGGACAGTCACTGAGCCCCAGCCTCACAGGGAGAGCTGGACAGGGTCACTGAGCTCCAGCCTCACAGGGAGAGCTGGACAGGGTCACTGAGCCCCAGCCTCACAGGGAGAGCTGGACAGTCACTGAGCCCCAGCCTCACAGGGAGAGCTGGACAGGGTCACTGAGCTCCAGCCTCACAGGGAGAGCTGGACAGGGTCACTGAGCTCCAGCCTCACAGGGAGAGCTGGACAGTCACTGAGCTCCAGCCTCACAGGGAGAGCTGGACAGGGTCACTGAGCTCCAGCCTCACAGGGAGAGCTGGACAGTCACTGAGCCCCAGCCTCACAGGGAGAGCTGGACAGGGTCACTGAGCCCCAGCCTCACAGGGAGAGCTGGACAGGGTCACTGAGCTCCAGCCTCACAGGGAGAGCTGGACAGTCACTGAGCTCCAGCCTCACAGGGAGAGCTGGACAGTCACTGAGCTCCAGCCTCACAGGGAGAGCTGGACAGTCACTGAGCCCCAGCCTCACAGGGAGAGCTGGACAGGGTCACTGAGCCCCAGCCTCACAGGGAGAGCTGGACAGGGTCACTGAGCCCCAGCCTCACAGGGAGAGCTGGACAGTCACTGAGCTCCAGCCTCACAGGGAGAGCTGGACAGGGTCACTGAGCTCCAGCCTCACAGGGACAGCTGGACAGGGTCACTGAGCCCCAGCCTCACAGGGAGAGCTGGACAGTCACTGAGCCCCAGCGTCACAGGGAGAGCTGGACAGTCACTGAGCCCCAGCCTCACAGGGAGAGCTGGACAGGGTCACTGAGCCCCAGCCTCACAGGGAGAGCTGGACAGGGTCACTGAGCCCCAGCCTCACAGGGAGAGCTGGACAGTCACTGAGCCCCAGCCTCACAGGGAGAGCTGGACAGGGTCACTGAGCTCCAGCCTCACAGGGAGAGCTGGACAGTCACTGAGCCCCAGCCTCACAGGGAGAGCTGGACAGTCACTGAGCTCCAGCCTCACAGGGAGAGCTGGACAGTCACTGAGCTCCAGCCTCACAGGGAGAGCTGGACAGGGTCACTGAGCCCCAGCCTCACAGGGAGAGCTGGACAGGGTCACTGAGCCCCAGCCTCACAGGGAGAGCTGGACAGTCACTGAGCCCCAGCCTCACAGGGAGAGCTGGACAGGGTCACTGAGCTCCAGCCTCACAGGGAGAGCTGGACAGTCACTGAGCCCCAGCCTCACAGGGAGAGCTGGACAGGGTCACTGAGCCCCAGCCTCACAGGGAGAGCTGGACAGGGTCACTGAGCCCCAGCCTCACAGGGAGAGCTGGACAGTCACTGAGCCCCAGCCTCACAGGGAGAGCTGGACAGTCACTGAGCTCCAGCCTCACAGGGAGAGCTGGACAGTCACTGAGCCCCAGCCTCACAGGGAGAGCTGGACAGGGTCACTGAGCTCCAGCCTCACAGGGAGAGCTGGACAGGGTCACTGAGCCCCAGCCTCACAGGGAGAGCTGGACAGTCACTGAGCTCCAGCCTCACAGGGAGAGCTGGACAGTCACTGAGCCCCAGCCTCACAGGGAGAGCTGGACAGTCACTGAGCTCCAGCCTCACAGGGAGAGCTGGACAGGGTCACTGAGCTCCAGCCTCACAGGGAGAGCTGGACAGTCACTGAGCCCCAGCCTCACAGGGAGAGCTGGACAGGGTCACTGAGCTCCAGCCTCACAGGGAGAGCTGGACAGTCACTGAGCCCCAGCCTCACAGGGAGAGCTGGACAGTCACTGAGCCCCAGCCTCACAGGGAGAGCTGGACAGAATCAAAAACCCGCACTGCCAAGAACCTTCCGTTTGTGGACAAGTTCAAAATGTCCGGAGAAGTGTTGAACTTAGCTGGGAGATCCCTTGCAACCTTATTTATTCTTGTCACAAGTCAGCTTACATTAACACTGCAGTGAACTTACTGTGAAAATACCCTAGTCATCACAGTCCGGCGCCTGTTCGGGTTCACGGGGGGAGAATTTAGCACGGCCAATGCACCCTTACCAGCACGTCTTTTGGACTGTGGGAGGAAACCAGAGCACCCGGAGGAAACCCACGCAGACACGGAGAGAACATGCAGACTCGACACAGACAGTGACCCGAGCCGGGAATCGAACCTGGGTCCCTGGCGCTGTGAGGCAGCAGCGCTAACCACTGTGTCACCGTGCCCCCGGGAATCGAACCCGGGTCCCTGGTGCTGTGAGGCAGCAGCGCTAACCACTGTGTCACCGTGCCCCCGGGAATGGAACCCGGGTCCCTGGCGCTGTGAGGCAGCAGCACTAACCACTGTGTCACCGTGCCCCCGGGAATCGAACCCGGGTCCCTGGCGCTGTGAGGCAGCAGCGCTAACCACTGTGTCACCGTGCCCCCGGGAATGGAACCCGGGTCCCTGGCGCTGTGAGGCAGCAGCGCTAACCACTGTGTCACCGTGCCCCCGGGAATCGAACCCGGGTCCCTGGCGCTGTGAGGCAGCAGCGCTAACCACTGTGTCACCGTGCCCCCGGGAATGGAACCCGGGTCCCTGGCGCTGTGAGGCAGCAGCGCTAACCACTGTGTCACCGTGCCCCCGGGAATGGAACCCGGGTCCCTGGCGCTGTGAGGCAGCAGCGCTAACCACTGTGTCACCGCACTGCCCAACAGAGGGAATGCTTTGAGGATGAGTACAGAGATTCTCAAATTAACACAGGGTGGGTTAATTCAGAGAAAGTGGTGGAATGAGGTTCTACTCACTGAGGAAGGCTCATCCTGACTTGAAACATTATTCTCTCTCCACAGAGGCTGTCAGACCTGCTGAGATTTTCCAGCATTTTCTGCTTTAGTTTCAGATTCCAGCAGCCACAGTAATTAGCTCTCAGCGTGTTTCACTCACTGATATTAGGAAGCAGCTTACCCTGGCGTGGTGTGTCTGATTGGAAAGCGTCCCTCTTGCTCTGCCGTTCCGCTTCTCCACACACCAACAGAAAGTAGAGGTTGCCTTACCTTGCAGGGTTGACAGGCAGAATGTGAGTCGGGGCAGGGCTACGGATTTTATAATAATACCGAGTTGTTTCCTCCTTTGTGTTTGCTGTTGCTGGGAGTTGTGGGATTTTCCAGGAATTCTCTGGATTCTGGAATGATATGCTTTATTGATGGGGTTATATAGCACCCTGAGAATTGTCAGCAACACCCATTGTTACCTGTCACGGCAACAGGTTTGATTCCTCTCTGAGTGACAGCAATAAACCCAGCCTCAAATTCACTTTAAATCCCATTCATTCACATCAGTTTATTAAACTCTCTGTAACTCGTTCTGTTCACCTCTCATTTTGTTCTTTGTTTACCTTGGACAGGTTAAACAGGAGAATTGACCTGTCCCCTGATTTACCCCTTCCTCAGCGCAGAACATTGAATTTCAATCTGGATGGTGTGGAATAAAGCAGGAGTTTAAGTTGATTTATCCAGGCTGGTGAATCATTACCCAATGGGAAATTGCAGAGTTTAAACCTCCCTCCTTATTACTGAGCTGCTGTGTATAATTCCTGATTACTTTCTCACTCTCCGACAATGTTGAATCCCAGCCGGTGTTATTAACAGCTGGGAGGTTGCTGGATGAGCAGGGAGTGTGTGGATCCTGTCTCTGTTGTGATGTAGTTAGCAGCACTCCCCCGGGATTGTGTGTCTCACTCTGACATGTTGTGTGTGTGTGAACATTGTTTATCCCTTTGTGGTTTGAGAGGCACACTGACAGAAGTAGGTCTCTATCTGATCCTCGGGGTGGGACGTGGACAATGGGTGATTGGCAGGATTCACAGCACCACCCGCTATATAATCCGCAGGACAAGTTTGCTTTTATTTCAAAAAGATACTTTATTCATTAAAAAAAAGTTTCAAATAAACAATTGCAAAACAACAGATGCAGAAGTTGCAAACAGTGCAAAAAAGATCATTTTTACAGTCCTGTACGATGCTTATTTACACAGTATATTCATTACATTTCAAAACTTAAAACTGTGTACATACATCCGAGTTTACTGTGTGCCGTTATTTTTCAGGTTGGCACACAGTTACGCAGGCCGAGGGTGTTCTGCAGTTACCCGGCCCTCGGTCTGCCTCGGTTGAGACGCTTTACACGGTGGCCTTTCCCCACTGTGCCTTGGCGGCGGCTGCCCCAAGCTTGAGCGCGTCCCTGAGCACGTAGTCCTGGACCTTGGAATGTGCCAGTCTGCAACACTTGGTCGAGGACAAATCTTTCAGCTGGAAGATCAGCAAGTTTCGGGCGGGCCAAAGTGCGTCCTTCACCGAGTTGATGACCCTCCAGCAGCAGTTGATATTTGTCTCGGTGTGTGTCCCCGGAAACAGCCCGTAGAGCACAGAGTCCTGCGTCACCGAGCTGCTCGGGACGAACCGCGACAAATACCACTGCATCTCACTCCAGACCTTCTTTGCAAAGGCACATTCCACAAGGAGGTGTGCGACCGTCTCATCAGCCCCGCAGCCGCTTCGAGGGCAGCGTGCGGTGAGGTTGAGCCCTCGAGCAAGTTTTTTTTTATTTCAAAAATAACTCTCAAATAAGACATTGCAAACGACAGATCCAAAAGTTACAAACAGTGCAAAAAATGAATCATTTTTACAGTACAATACAGTGCTTATTTACAAAACATTACATGCATTACATTTCATTCCTTAAAACTATGTACATCATCAGAGTTTACTGTGTGCCGTTATTTTTCAGATAAGCACATAGTTACACAGTCGAGCAAGTTTGCTTTGGAACAGGCACCCCCTCACAGCCAGGAGCTCCCCAGTTCCCACAGAAGACTTCAGCCCCTGTAAACTGACAGGCACACGGCAAGGTGAGGATGGATTACAATGTGGATCTCTGGTAATTAAATCCTCATCTATTGTAAACGCTTCTCCCAATCATCCTCCTTCCAAAGGTCAGAAAAGACAGCAGGAAAAGGATGAAGTTTTTCAGGTGTGCCAATCTCTTGCACTATCAGTCAGAGCAGAGTGGGATTAAATCACTGACATTGCGGATCCCTGCACCCACTGAGCAAGGATGCTGCACACAGTCAGAGTTTTAACAACACCAGGTTCAAGTCCAACAGGTTTATTTGGTAGCAAATACCATTAGCTTTCGGAGCACTGCTCCTTCGTCAGATGGAGTGGAAATGACGAAGGAGCAGCGCTCCGAAAGCTAATGGTATTTGCTACCAAATATATATGTCCAAGTCGGGAGTGTGATGGAATACTCCCCACTCGCCTGGATGGGTGAAGCTCCAACACGCTCGAGAAGCTCAACACCATCCAGGACAAAGCAGCCCCGCTCGATCGACACGCTAACCACAAACATTCACTCCCTCCCCCACCGACGCACAGTGACAGCCGTGTGTACCATCTACAAGATGCACTGCAGCAACTCACCAAGGCTCCTTAGGCAGCACCTTCCAAACCCACCACCTCTACCATCTAGAAGGACAAGGGCAGCAGATACCTGGGAACACCCCCACCTGGAGGTTCCCCTCCGAGTCACTCACCATCCCGACTTGGAAATATATCGGCCGTTCCTTCACTGTCGCTGGGGTCAAAATCCTGGCACCCCCTCCCTAACAGCACAGTGGGTGTACCTACATCAGAGGAACGAGCGAACTTAACTGTCGCTATGGGGCAAGTGCTGGTAGATGGGATAAGGTGGGACGTCTGGAGTGTCGAATGTGTCAGTGAAGATTCGATGATTCTATAATTTTATCACAAGAAATTTCAGCCCATTTAAACTTGAGAATAAAAGGGATGAAAAAAAACACTTTCTGATTGTGTGGAAGAAACGTGTGTGGAACCCGTACCCCAGTGAGAGTCAGTGTGTGTGGGACCCGTACCCCAGTGAGAGTCAGTGTGTGTGGAACCCGTACCCCAGTGAGAGTCAGTGTGTGTGGGAACCATACCCCAGTGAGAGTCAGTGTGTGTGGAACCCGTACCCGAGTGAGAGTCAGTGTGTGTGGGACCCATACCCCAGTGAGAGTCAGTGTGTGTGGAACCCGTACCCCAGTGAGAGTCAGTGTGTGTGGAACCCGTACCCCAGTGAGAGTCAGTGTGTGTGGAACCCGTACCCCAGTGAGAGTCAGTGTGTGTGGGACCCGTACCCCAGTGAGAGTCAGTGTGTGTGGGACCCGTACCCCAGTGAGAGTCAGTGTGTGTGGGACCCGTACCCCAGTGAGAGTCAGTGTGTGTGGGACCTGTACCCCAGTGAGAGTCAGTGTGTGTGGGACCCGTACCCCAGTGAGAGTCAGTGTGTGTGGGACCCGTACCCCAGTGAGATTCAGTGTGTGTGGGACCCGTACCCCAGTGAGAGTCAGTGTGTGTGGGACCCGTACCCCAGTGAGAGTCAGTGTGTGTGGGACCCGTACCCCAGTGTGAGTCAGTGTGTGTGGAACCCGTACCCCAGTGAGAGTCAGTGTGTGTGGGACCCGTACCCCAGTGTGAGTCAGTGTGTGTGGAACCCGTACCCCAGTGAGAGTCAGTGTGTGTGGAACCCGTACCCCAGTGAGAGTCAGTGTGTGTGGAACCCGTACCCCAGTGAGAGTCAGTGTGTGTGGAACCCGTACCCCAGTGAGAGTCAGTGTGTGTGGAACCCGTACCCCAGTGAGAGTCAGTGTGTGTGGGACCTGTACCCCAGTGAGAGTCAGTGTGTGTGGGACCCGTACCTCAGTGAGAGTCAGTGTGTGTGGAACCCGTACCCCAGTGAGAGTCAGTGTGTGTGGGACCTGTACCCCAGTGAGAGTCAGTGTGTGTGGGACCCGTACCCCAGTGAGAGTCAGTGTGTGTGGGACCCGTACCCCAGTGAGAGTCAGTGTGTGTGGGACCCGTACCCCAGTGAGAGTCAGTGTGTGTGGGACCCGTACCCCAGTGAGAGTCAGTGTGTGTGGGACCCGTACCCCAGTGAGAGTCAGTGTGTGTGGAACCCGTACCCCAGTGTGAGTCAGTGTGTGTGGAAGGGGGAAACTGGCTTCAGTCCATTGCGAATAAGGAATTTAATTTTGTTTAGTTTGTTGTCACCTCTAATGATGATGTTGTGTTTTGTGGAGTCTGTTTTGTTATGCATGGACGGTGAGATTTCTCCATGACGCACTTTAGAATAGCAACCAGCCCTTTCCATGTAATAAAGAACAATACAGCGCAGTAACAGGCCCTTCGGCCCTCCAAGCCCGTGCCGCTCCCTGGTCCAAACTAGACCATTCTTTTGTATCCCTCCATTCCCACTCCGTTCATATGGCTGTCTAGATAAGTCTTAAACGTCCCCAGTGTGTCCGCCTCCACCACCTTGCCCGGCAGCGCATTCCAGGCCCCCACCACCCTCTGTGTAAAATATGTCCTTCTGATATCTGTGTTAAACCTCCCCCCCTTCACCTTGAACCTATGACCCCTTGTGAACGTCACCACCGACCTGGGAAAAAGCTTCCCACCGTTCACTCTATCTATGCCCTTCATAATTTTATACACCTCTATTAGGTCACCCCTCATCCTCCGTCTTTCCAGGGAGAACAACCCCAGTTTACCTCCATGTCTATCACCAACCCACACTCCTGATGATTCAATCTTCTCACTCAGAGACTTTGAGCTAACTCTGACAATTCACATCAAATCAATATTTTGCACATTAAGGTGAAACTTTTAACAATATTTTTATTCTTCGCCCTCTCTCTTTCGTCATTGGGACAAGGGTTGGTCAGTGTGTAACATGGAATCACTCTTTATTGAAAAGGGATAGTATTACTCAGTCTGTAATTCTACACAGTAACTGCCCTTACACACAATCACTGTGCCACGGAATGGTCAGAGTCGTGGCAGAGACCGTTCCGCCCATCGTATCCATGCTATCCCCCATAGCCACACTGCACACAGCCCCCCTGCTCCAACTGTACATCACAGTACCGTCGTCCCGTGTGGTGTAGGTCCACCCACTGTGCTGTTAGGGAGGGGGGAGCTGGCGCCGGTGGGGGGGCGGTGGGGGGGAGCAGGTACGATAGCGGCATTTAAGGGGCAACTAGACGAATACATGAATAGGATGGGAATGGAAGGATCCGGACTCTGGAAATGCATACGGTTTTAGTTTAGTTAGAGCATCATGATCGGTGCAGGCTTGGAGGGCCGAAGGGCATGTTCCTGTACCGCACTGTTCTTTGGTCTTTGTTCTTTGATCTGTGACCTCTTGTTCTAGACTGTCCCACGGGGGGAACATCTGTTCAACGTCCACCGTCTCAATCTCTTTCACCATTTATATCCCTCGATCAGATCTCCCCTCACCCTTCCAAACCCCAGTGAGTACAAGCCCAAACTGTCCAATCTCTCCTCGAACGTCAACCCCTTCATCCCCGGAATCAATGTGGGGAACCTCCTCTGAACCGCCTCCAATACTGCAACATCCTTCCTCAAATAAGGAGACCCAAACTGGACTCAATACTCCAGATGTGGTCTCACCAACACCCTATCCAATTGCAACAACACTTCTTTACTTTTAAATATAACCGAAACACCAAGAGGCCAAGTGAAGACGGAAAGAGGAATGATCACACTGTGTAATTAATGGAACCAATAGCCAGGATCTGATTCTAAAAGGGAACTTCATTAACATTCCAGGACACTGAATCGGGAATTGAGTTCCATCGAAAGGCACCACATTGATTGGTTCAGGATCTGCTGGGGACTCGGTGTGGATTCCTGTTTTCCTGATAAATGGGCACTCGGGGTGAGAATGGGCAGAATGAGCGATTCCACACAGCCCAACCCAGACTGCTATCGATGTGATTCAGGACATTGATCTACACTCTGCCAATGTACCCCCGCTGGATGGTAAAAATCGCACTGTCTCCTTCTCACTCAAACCCTCTGCTGGGTGAAATACACCTAAAATACCCCGACTGTACACCTTATACACCGAGGACTGTGCGGCCCAATTCCCATCCAACTCCATTTTCAAGTTTGCTGATGACACCACCATAGCGGGTCGGATCTCAAACAATGATGAGACAGAGTATAGGAATGAGATAGAGAATGTGGTGAACTGGTGCGACAACAATAATCTCTCCCTCAATGCCAACAAAATGAAGGAGATTGTCATCGACTTCAGGAAGCATAAAGGAGAACATGCTCCTGTCTACATCAACAGGGACGAAGTAGAAAGGGTTGAGAGCTTCAAGTTTTTAGGTGTCCGGATCACCAACAACCTGTCCTGGTCCCCCCCACGCCGACACTATAGTTAAGAAAGCCCCACCAATGCCTCTACTTTCTCAGAAGACTAAGGAAATTTGGCGTGTCAGCTACGACTCTCACCAACTTTTACAGATGCACCATAGAAAGCATTCTTTCTGATTGTATCACAGCTCGGTCTGGGGCTCCTGCTCTGCCCAAGACTGCAAGAAACTGCAAAAGGTCGTGAATGTAGCCCAATCCATCACGCAAACCAGCCTCCCATCCGTTGACTCTGTCTACACTTCCCGCTGCCTTGGCAAAGCAGCCGGCATAATTAAGGACCCCACGCACCCCGGACATTCTCTCTTCCACCTTCTTCCGTCAGGAAAAAGATACAAAAGTCTGAGGTCACGTACCGACCGACTCAAGAACAGCTTCTTCCCTGCTGCCATCAGACTTTTGAATGGACCGACCTCGCACTAAGTTGACCTTTCTCTACACCCGAGCTATGGCTGTAACACTACATTCTGCACCCTCTCCTTTCCTTCTCTATGAACGGTATGGTTTGTCTGTAGATCTCGCAAGAAACAATACTTTTCACTATGTTAATACATGTGACAATAATAAATCAAATTGAACCAAGTCAATGAAACACTTTGTCTGTTTTCTGTTCTAATCGAAATCTGGTTCCAACAAGGAAATAATTAGATTGAAGGAAAGTAAACACGATGTAACCTTGTGACTGGCGTCGGGAGCAGAACCGGTCCTGATCTGACTCAGTGAAACGGCACCAATCTGGATATTTGATACAAATGATGTGGGTTTGGCGGTGAATTCTTGACAGAGATTAACCAGTTATTTCAGGTTTGAGGTTCCACCCTCCCTAAACACACAAATGCTATTAGAAATGTATCTTTGTTTGTGTACACTGGTCCAGCGGACAGATGAGATTCAGTTTCAATTCAAGTTTACGATAATTTTTAAATTCTTCCTGGAAGAAAGCAATTTATAGCCGATCCTTCAACCCGGGACTTACACACATAGACGTTCCGTGGTAATATAATTCCTGCTGTCATGTGGGAACTACTGAATCCCATTAGGATCCAGCAATCTCCCTCACGCAACAGGATGACATCCTGACTGGTGAGGAATGTTGGCACTGGGCTACCAGGAAGATTGATTCTTCCAAACAGAGTGTGGGATATTCCACACCCTCCTGAGAGGGAGGACATTTTTACATTCTCACCCAAAATGATGGGGATTATTATTCTTCACTGTCGCTGGGTCACAACCCGGGAACTCCCTCCCTAACAGCGCTGTGAGTGTACCTACACCACACGGGGACTGCAGCGGGTAGAGAGAGATCTTACCCAGGCCCACACCCCCACCCTATCCCCAGAACAATACACATTTACCATCCACCCTAACCTGCACATCTTTGGACACTAATGATTATATTAGTGATTTGGATGAGAATTTAGGAGGCATTGGGCCTGATTTTACCATGCGTCGCACCTGTTTTCGGGCGTAAAAACGTGGTAAATCGGGCGTGAGGCCATTAATGCGATCTGCGCCCGCGTTCGCGCAGATTGCCACTTTACGGAGACCCGGGAATAGCTGCGATCCGATTCGCGCCCGAAACGGACATAATGACGACTTAAATGCATTTGCATGAATTTAGATTGAATTAATGAACTGCCCGCCCAACTTTATCAGCATTTCCCCCGTTACCACCACGTTCGCCGATCCGGAATTGCGCCGAAATGGACCTGCTAAAAAGAAGTTTGAATCGGGTGCTCGATCAGCGAGGATTGGTGAGTGATAAGTGCATGGCGTCCAATGTCATTCAGTGTGTGGATGGCCCGACTAGAGAGGGGGCAAAACTTGACCTCCTCTTGGGAAGTAAGGAAGGGCAGGTGACAGAAGTGTTAGTGAGGGATCACTTTGGGACCAGTGACCATAATTCTATTAGTTTTAATTCTATTAGTTTTAAGATAGCTATGGAGAATGATAGGTCTGTCCCAAAAGTTAAAATTCTAAACTGGGGCAAGGCCAATTTTGATGGTGTCAGGTCGGAACTTTCCAAAGTTAATTGGGGGAGTCTGTGGAAAGGCAAAGGGACGTCTGGTAAGTGGGAGGCTTTCAAAAGTGTGTTAACCAGGGTTCAGAGTAAACACATTCCTCTGAGAGTGAAGGGCAGGGCTGGAATAAGTAGGAACCCTGGATGATTCGGGATATAGAGGCCCTGGTCAAGAAGAAGAAAGAGGCACATGACATGCAAAGGCAGCTGGGATCAAGTGAATCCCTTGAAGATTATAGGGGGTGTAGGAGTAGAGTTAAGAGAGAAATCAGGAGGGCAAAAAGAGGACACGAGATTGTTTTGGAAGATAAGGCAAAGGAGAATCCAAAGAGCTTCCACAAATACATAAAGGGCAAAAGAGTAACAAGGGAGAGAGTAGGGCCCCTTAAGGATCAACAAGGTCATCTAAGATGGGTGAGATCCTAAATGTGATTCCCTTACCCTTTTTACTTTAAACACCAATCACTCCTCTCCTCCTTGCTCCGGTCAAACAGTGCTGGGTCCACTGTTATTGGTCATTTATATTAATGATTTGGATGAGAATATAGGGGGCATGGTTAGTAAGTTTGCAGATGACACAAAGATTGGTGGCATGGTGGACAGTGAAGAAAGTTATCTCCAATTGCAACGGGATCTTGATCAATTGGGCCAGTGGGCTGACGAATGACAGATGGAGTTTAATTTAGACAAATGTGAGGTGATGCATTTTGGTAGATTGAACCAGGGCAGGACTTACTCAGTTAATGGTAGGGCATTGGGGAGAGTTACAGAACAAAGAGATCTAGGGGTACATGTTCATAGCTCCTTGAAAGTGGAGTCACAGGCGGACAGAGTGGTGAAGAAGGCATTCGACATGCTTGGTTTCATCGGTCAGAACATTGAATACAGGAGTTGGGACGTCTTGTTGAAGTTATACAAGACATTGGTGAGGCCACACTTGGAATACTGTGTGCAATTCTGGTCACCCGATTATAGAAAGGATATTATTAAACTGGAAAGAGTGCAGAAAAGATTTACTAGGATGCTACCAGGACTTGATGGATTGAGTTATAAGGAGAGGCTGGATAGACTGGGACTTTTTTCTCTGGAGCTTAGGAGGCTGAGGGGTGACCTTATAGAGGTCTATAAAATAATGAGGGGCACAGATCAGCGAGATAGTCAATATCTTTTCCCAAAGGTAGGGGAGTCTAAAACTAGAGGGCATAGGTTTAAGGTGAGAGAGGAGAGATACAAAAGTGTCCAGAGGGGCAATTCTTTCACACAGAGGGTGGTGAGTGTCTGGAACAAGATGCCAGAGGCAGTAGTAGAGGCGGGTACAATGTTGTCTTTTAAAAAGCATTTAGACAGTTACATGGGTACGATGGGTATAGAGGGATATGGACCAAATGTGGGCAATTGGGACTAGCTTAGGGGTTAAAAAAAAGGGCGGCATTGACAAGTTGGGCCGAAGGGCCTGTTTCTGTGCTGTAAACCTCTATGACTCTGTGGGCCCTATTTTACCATTTTGATTCCAAGTTCTGGGCGGACTTGAAACTGGGAGTGTTTGAGATCCGACTTTTTGACCCGTTCTCCGGCACCCTCATACACGCTCTCCCTAAAAAAATATCAGTGATTCCGAATCGCGGTGCGCAAGCCTGTGGGCGGGGCTTAACGTGCCCGAAATCCTGCAGATCCAATCGGAGCTCCCACTGCGCATGCGCAGAAAATAAATAGAAAAACCCTCCACTGCCCCATCCCTCCCAGGCCGGATAACACCCTCCCCGCTGATCCCCACAGACATTGCCCCACCCCCGCAACATAACTGACCCCCACATCCCTCCCAGGCCGGATAACACCCTCCCCGCTGATCCCCACAGACATTGCCCCACCCCCGCAACATAACTGACCCCCTCATCCCACCCAGTCCGGATAACACCCTCCCCGCTGATCCCCACAGACATTGCCCCACCCCCGCAACATAACTGACCCCCTCATCCCACCAGCTCCCCCCCCGCCCCCCCCCCGCCCCCCCGCTACCCAGACTGATCACGGCCCCCTGTCCCCTTTCCCCCTACCGATCACATGTAGAGTGCAGCGGACCCCCTGCCCCCCATCGTCTCCTGCCACCCCCGCCCCCACTCCCCCCACACCCCTCCCCCACACCCCTCCACCGGAGAGCGACCGTGTATATACTTGGACAGAGTACCCTTCGTCGTCCAGTACTTCCCCGGAGCGGAGAAGCTACAGCATCTTCTCCGGAGCCTTCAACATGTCATTGATGAAGACGAACATCTCGCCAAGGCCATCCCCACATCCCCACTTCTTGCCTTCAAACAACCGCACAACCTCAAACAGACCATTGTCCGCAGCAAACTACCCAACCTTCAGGAGAACAGTGACCATGACACCACACAACCCTGCCACAGCAACCTCTGCAAGACGTGCCGGATCATCAACACGGATGCCATCATCTCACGTGAGAACACCATCCACCAGGTACACGGTACCTACTCTTGCAACTCGGCCAACGTTGTCTACCTGATACGCTGCAGGAAAGGATGTCCCGAGGCATGGTACATTGGGGAAACCATGCAGACGCTACGACAACGGATGGATGAACACCGCTCGACAAGCACCAGGCAAGACTGTTCTCTTCCTGTTGGGGAGCACTTCAGCGGTCACGGGCATTCGGCCTCTGATATTCGGGTAAGCGTTCTCCAAGGTGGCCTTCACGACACATGCCAGTCAGGGGAGTGTGGGTGCAGTGAGTGCGGCCAGTCAGGGGAGTGCGGGTGCAGTGAGTGCGGCCACTCAGGGGAGTGCGGGTGCAGTGAGTGCGGTCAGTCAGGGGAGTGTGGGTGCAGTGAGTGCGGCCAGTCAGGGGAGTGCGGGTGCAGTGAGTGCGGCCACTCAGGGGAGTGCGGGGGCAGTGAGTGCGGCCAGTCAGGGGAGTGCGGGTGCAGTGAGTGCGGCCAGTCAGGGGAGTGCGGGTGCAGTGAGTGCGGTCAGTCAGGGGAGTGCGGGTGCAGTGAGTGCGGTCAGTCAGGGGAGTGTGGGTGCAGTGAGTGTGGCCAGTCAGGGGAGTGGTGCAGTGAGTGCGGCCAGTCAGGGGAGTGCGGGTGCAGTGAGTGCGGTCAGTCAGGGGAGTGCGGGTGCAGTGAGTGCGGTCAGTCAGGGGAGTGCGGGTGCAGTGAGTGCGGCCAGTCAGGGGAGTGTGGGTGCAGTGAGTGTGGTCAGTCAGGGGAGTGTGGGTGCAGTGAGTGCGGCCAGTCAGGGGAGTGCGGGTGCAGTGAGTGCGGCCAGTCAGGGGAGTGTGGGTGCAGTGAGTGCGGCCAGTCAGGGGAGTGTGGGTGCAGTGAGTGTGGTCAGTCAGGGGAGTGCGGGTGCAGTGAGTGTGGCCAGTCAGGGGAGTGCGGGGTCAGTGAGTGTGGCCAGTCAGGGGAGTGCGGGTGCAGTGAGTGCAGCCAGTCAGGGGAGTGCGGGTGCAGTGAGTGCGGCCAGTCAGGGGAGTGTGGGTGCGGGGAGTGCGGTCAGTCAGGGGATTGTGGGTGCGGGGGGTGCGGGTCCCATGTCGGTGAGTGGGGCGAGACGAGGGAGAGACAGAGGGGGGGGGGGGGGGCGGGGGGCAGTGATGTGTGTGTGTGGGGGTTGTGGGGGCAGTGATGTGTGTGTGTGGGGGTTGTGGGGGCAGTGATGTGTTTGTGTGGGGGTTGTGGGGGCAGCAATGTGTGTGGGGGGGTGTGGGGGGCAGTGATGTGTGTGGGGGGGTTGTGGGGGGCAGTGATGTGTGTGGGGGGGTGTGGGGGCAGTGATGTGTGTAGGGGGGAGGTGTGGGGGCAGCAATGTGTGTGTGGGGGGTGTGGGGGTCAGTGATGTGTGTGGGGGGGGGGTGTGGGGGCAGTGATGTGTGGAGGGGGTGTGGGGGCAGTGATGTGTGTGGGGGGGGGGTGTGGGGGCAGTGATGTGTGGAGGGGGTGTGGGGGCAGTGATGTGTGTGGGGGGGGGGTGTGGGGGCAGTGATGTGTGGAGGGGGTGTGGGGGCAGTGATGTGTGTGTGGGGGGGGGTTGTGGGGACAGCGATGTGTGTGGGGGGGGGTGTGGGGGCAGCGATGTATGTGTGTGGGGGGGTGTGGGGGCAGCGATGTGTGTGTGGGAGGTGTGGGGGCAGCGATGTGTGTGTGGGGGGGGTGTGGGGGCAGCGATGTGTGTGTGGGGGGAGTGTGGGGGCAGCGATGTGTGTGGGGGGGGTGTGGGGGCAGCGATGTGTGTGGGGGGGGGTGTGGGGGCAGTGATGTGTGTGGGGGGGGTGTGGGGGCAGCGATGTGTGTGTGGGGGGGGTGTGGGGGCAGCGATGTGTGTGTGTGGGGGGTTGTGGGGGCAGCGATGTGTGTGTGGGGGGGGGTGTGGGGGCGACGATGTGTGTGTGGGGGGGGGTGTGGGGGCGACGATGTGTGTGTGGGGGGGGGTTGTGGGGACAGCGATGTGTGTGTGGGGGGGGGTGTGGGGGCGACGATGTGTGTGTGGGGGGGGTGTGGGGGCAGCGATGTGTGTGGGGGGGGTGTGGGGGCAGCGATGTGTGTGTGGGGGGGTGTGGGGGCAGCGATGTGTGTGTGGGGGGGGGTGTGGGGGCAGTGATGTGTGTGTGGGGGTGTGGGGGCAGTGATGTGTGTGTGGGGGGGTGTGGGGGCAGCGATGTGTGTGTGGGGGTGTGGGGGCAGCGATGTGTGTGTGGGGGGGGTGTGGGGGCAGTGATGTGTGCGGGGGGGTGTGGGGGCAGCGATGTGTGTGGGGGGGGGTGTGGGGGCAGCGATGTGTGTGGGGGGAGTGTGGGGGCAGCGATGTGTGTGGGGGGGGTGTGGGGGCAGCGATGTGTGTGTGGGGGGGTGTGTGGGGGCAGTGATGTGTGCGGGGGGGTGTGGGGGCAGCGATGTGTGTGTGGGGGGTGTGGGGCAGTGATGTGTGTGTGGGGGGTGTGGGGGCAGCGATGTGTGTGTATGGGGGGGTGTGGGGGCAGTGATGTGTGTGGGGGGGGGTGTGGGGGCAGCGATGTGTGTGGGGGGAGTGTGGGGGCAGCGATGTGTGTGGGGGGGGTGTGGGGGCAGCGATGTGTGTGGGGGGAGTGTGGGGGCAGCGCTGTGTGTGGGGGGGTGTGTGTGGGGGCAGCGATGTATGTGGGGGGGGGTGTGGGGGCAGCGATGTGTGTGGGGGGGTGTGTGGGGGCAGCGATGTGTGTGGGGGGAGTGTGGGGGCAGCGATGTGTGTGGGGGGGGTGTGGGGGCAGCGATGTGTGTGGGGGGAGTGTGGGGGCAGCGCTGTGTGTGGGGGGGGGTGTGTGGGGGCAGCGATGTGTGTGTGGGGGGGTGTGGGGGCAGCGATGTGTGTGTGGGGGGGTGTGGGGGCAGCGATGTATGTGGGGGGGGTGTGTGGGGGCAGCGATGTGTGTGTGGGGGTTGTGGGGGCAGCGATGTGTGTGGGGGGGGGTGTGGGGGCAGCGATGTGTGTGTGGGGGGGGTGTAGGGGCAGTGATGTGTATGGGGGGTTGTGGGGGCAGCGATGTGTGTGGGGGGGTGTGGGGGCAGTGATGAGGCCAGCGATGTGTGTTGGGGGATTAGAAACATAGAAACATAGAAAAACTACAGCACAATACAGGCCCTTCAGCCCACAAAGTTGTGCCGAACATGTCCCTACCTTAGCGATTACTAGGCTTACCTATAACCCTCTATCTTACTAAGTTCCATGTACTTATCTAAAAGTCTCTTAAAAGACCCTATCGAATCCGCCTCCACCACCGTTGCTGGCAGCCCATTCCACGCACCCACCACCCTCTGAGTGAAAAACTTACCCCTGACATCTCCTCTGTACCTACTCCCCAGCACCTTAAACCTGTGTCCTCTTGTAGCAACCATTTCAGCCCTGGGAAAAAGCCTCTGAAAAGCCTCGATCAATACCTCTCAACATCTTATACACCTCTATCAGGTCACCCCTCATCCTTCGTCTCTCCAAGGAGAAAAGGCCGAGCTCACTCAACCTATCCTCATAAGGCATGCTCCTCAACCCAGGCAACATCCTTGTAAATCTCCTCTGCACCCTTTCTATGGCTTCCACATCCTTCCTGTAATGAGGCGACCAGAACTGCGCGCAGTACTCCAAGTGGGGTCTGACCAGGGTCTTGTATAGCTGCAACATTATCTCACGACTCCTAAACTCAATCCCTCGATTGATGAAGGCCAGTACACCATACGCCTTCTTAAACACAGCCTCAATCTGCACAGCTGCTTTGAGCGTCCTATGAACTCGGACCCCAAGATCCTCTGATCTTCCACTCTGCCAAGAGTCCGACCATTAATATTATACCCCACCATCCTATTTGACCTGCCAAAATGAACCACCTCACACTTATCTGGGTTGAACTCCATCTGCCACTTCTCCGCCCAGTCTTGCATCCTATCAATGTCTCGCTGCAACTTCTGACATCCCTCCACACTATCCACAACACCTCCAACCTTTGTGTCATCAGCAAACTTACCAACCCATCCCTCCACTTCCTCATCCAGGTCATTTATAAAAATCACAAAGAGTAAGGGTCCCAGAACAGATCCCTGGGGCACTCCACTGGTGACCGACCTCCATGCAGAATATGACCCATTTATAACCACTCTTTGCCTTCTGTGGGCAAGCCAGTTCTGGATCCACAAAGCAATGTCCCCTTGGATCCCTTGCTCCCTCACTTTCTCAATAAGCCTTGCATGGGGCACCTTATCAAATGCCTTGCTGAAGTCCATATATACTACATCTACTGCTCTTCCTTCATCAATGTGTTTAGTCACATCCTCAAAATATTCAATCAGGCTTGGAGGGCCGAAGGGCCTGTTTCCTGTGCTGTACTGTTCTTTGTTCTTTGTAAGGCATGATCTGCCTTTGACAAAGCCATGCTGAATATTCTTAATCATATTATACCTCTCCAAATGTTCATAAATCCTGCCTCTCAGGATCTTCTCCATCAACTTACCAACCACTGAGGTTAGACTCACCGGTCTATAATTTCCAGGGCTATCTCTTCTCCCTTTCTTGAATAAAGGAACAACATCCGCAATCCTCCAATCCTCCGGAACCTCTCCCGTCTCCATTGATGATGCAAAGAGCATCGCCAGAGGCTCAGCAATCTCCTCCCTCGCCTCCCACAGTAACCTGGGGTACATCTCATCCGGACCCGGCGACTTATCTAACTTGATGCTTTTCAAAAGCTCCAACACATCCTCTTTCTTAATATCTACATGCTCAAGCTTTTCAGTCCGCTGCAAGTCCGCACTACAACCACCAAGATCCTTTTCCATAGTGAATACTGAAGTAAAGTATTCATTAAGTACCTCTGCTATTCCTTCCGGTTCCATACAAACTTTCCCACCGTCACACTTGATAGGTCCTATTCTTTCACGTCTTATCCTCTTGCTCTTCACATGCTTGTAGAATGCCTTGGGGTTTTCCTTAATCCTGCCTGCCAAGGCCTTCTCATGACCCCTTCTGGCTCTCCTAATTTCCTTCTTAAGATCCTTCCTATTAACCGTATACTCTTCAAGATCTCTAACATTACCTAGCTCCCTGAACCTTTTGTAAGCTTTTCTTTTCTTCTTGACTAGATTCATTACAGCCTTTGTACACCACGGTTCCTGTAACCTACCATAACTTCCCTACCTCATTGGAACGTTGCTATGCAGAACTCCAGACAAATATTCCCTGAAAGTTTGCCACATTTCTTCCGTACATTTCCCTGAGAAAACCTCTTTCCAATTTAAGCCTCCAATTTCCTGCCTGATAGCCTCATAATTCCCCTTACTCCAATTACACACTTTTCTAACTTGTCTGATCCTATCTCTCTCCAATGTTATTGTAAAGGAGATAGAATTATGATCACTATCTCCAAAATGCTCTCCCACTGAGAGATCTGACACCTGACCAGGTTCATTTCCCAATACCAAATCAAGTACAGCCTCTCCTCTTGTAGGCTTATCTACATACTGTGTCAAGAAACTCTCCTGAACACACCTAACAAACTCCTCCCCATCTACACCCCTTACTCCAGGGAGATTCCAGTCAATATTTGGGAAATTAAAATCTCCCATCATGACAACTCTTATTATCACACCTTTCCAGGATCTGTTTCCCTATCTGCTCCTCAACATCCCTGTTACTATTGGGCGGCCTATAGAAAACACCCGGTAAAGTTATTGACCCCTTCCTGTTCCTAACCTCCACCCACAGAGACTCCGTAGCCAATCCCTCCATGGTGTCCATCTTTTCTGCAGCCGTGACACTATCTCTGATTAACAGTGCCACTCCCCCACCTCTTTTGCCTCCCTCCCTGTCCCTTCTGAAACATCTGAAACCCGGCACTTGAAGTAACCAGTCCTGTCCCTGAGTCATCCAAGTCTCTGTAATGGCCACCACATCATATTTCCAAGTAGTGATCCACGCTCTAAACTCATCCACTTTGTTCACAACACTCCTTGCGTTAAAATAGACACATCTCAAACCTTCGGTCTGAGCGCTCCCCTTCTCTATCGCCTGCCTATCCTCCCTCTCACACTGTCGGCAAGCTTTCTCTATTTGTGAGCTAACCTCCTCTCTCCCAGTCACTTCAATTTGATTCCCACCCCCCAACCATACTAGTTTAAACTCTCCCCAGTAGCCTTAGCAAACCTCCCCGCCAGGATATTGGTCCCCCTGGGATTCAAGTGCAACCCGTCCTTATTGTACAGGTCACACCTGCCCCAAAAGAGGTCCCAATGATCCAGAAACCTGAATCCCTGCCCCCTGCTCCAATCCCTCAGCCATGCATTTATCCTCCACCTCATTCCATTCCTACTCTCACTGTTGCATAACACTGTTGCACTGGTGTATAAAATTATGAAAGGCATAGATAGGGTGAACGGTGGGAAGCTTTTCCCCAGGTCGGTGGTGACGTTCACGAGGGGTCATAGGTTCAAGGTGAAGGGGGGGAGGTTTAACACAGATATCAGAAGGGACATATTTTACACAGAGGGTCGTGGGGGCCTGGAATGTGTTGCCGGGCAAGGTGGTGGAGGCGGACACACTGGGAACGTTTAAGACTTATCTAGACAGCCATATGAACGGAGTGGGAATGGAGGGATACAAAAGACTGGTCTAGTTTGGACCAGGGAGCGGCGCGGGCTAATTGTTCTTTGTTTCTCGTTTCAAGGCTTCATTCTATGATCATCTTGCTGGTGCCAGTACAGAGCGAGACTGCGGATAGTTGGGAACCTGTCTCGGGGGCAGGGAATTCAGATGGTGTTCGTAAAGCAGAAGTGGAAATGACTAGGGTTGGGAAGCATTTTCCGATCAGGGCCATTGTGATCTCCTGGACTCGTTTCGATCGCCTCAGGGGGTCGGAGAGGAATTTCCCAGATTTTTTTTCCCCATATTGGCCCTGGGGTTTTCACTCTGGGTTTTCGCCTCTCCCTGGAGATCACATGGTCTGGAATGGGGGGGTGGGGGTGAGTTAATAGGTTGTGATGAACAAAGCATCGTAGCTGTGAGGGACAGCTCGGTGGATAGGATATTGGTATTTAGATAGGCTGGAAAATTGGGCGGGGATCCTGGATTCAGGATTCAATCCTGGACCGGGGAGCGGCGCGGGCTTGGAGGGCCGAAGGGCCTGTTCCTGTGCTGTATTGTTCTTTGTTCTTTGTTCTTTGTCGCGTGACATAGGCAGCAATCCCGAGATTACTACCTTTGCGGTCCTTCTTCTCAACTCACTTCCCAACTCCCGATATTCTCCTTTAAGGACCTCTTCCCCTTTCCTACCTATGTCATTGGTACCAATATGTACCACGACCTCTGGCTCTTCTCCCTCCCACTTCAGGATATCTTGGTTGTGGGGGCAGCAATGTGTGTGGGGGGGGTGTGGGGGCAGCAATGTGTGTGGGGGGGGTGTGGGGGCAGCGATGTGTGTGGGGGGGGGGGGTGTGGGGGCAGCGATGTGTGTGGGGGGGGTGTGTGGGGGCAGCGATGTGTGTGGGGGGGGGTGTGGGGGCAGCGATGTGTGTGGGGGGGGTGTGGGGGCAGTGATGTGTGTGGGGGTGAGGGTGTGGGGGCAGCGATGTGTGTGTGGGGGGGGTGTGGGGGCAGCGATGTGTGTGGGGGGGGGTGTGGGGGCAGCGATGTGTGTGGGGGGGGGGTGTGGGGGCAGCGATGTGTGTGTGGGGGGGGTGTGGGGGCAGCGATGTGTGTGGGGAGGGTGTGGGGGCAGCGATGTGTGTGGGGGGGTGTGGGGGCAGCGATGTGTGTGGGGGGGTGTGGGGGCAGCGATGTGTGTGTGTGGGTGGGGGGTGTGGGGGCAGCGATGTGTGTGTGGGGGGTGTGGGGGCAGTGATGTGTGTGGGGGTGAGGGTGTGGGGGCAGCGATGTGTGTGTGGGGGGGGTGTGGGGGCAGCGATGTGTGTGTGGGGGGGGTGTGGGGGCAGCGATGTGTGTGGGGGGGTGTGGGGGCAGCGATGTGTGTGTGTGGGTGGGGGGTGTGGGGGCAGTGATGTGTGTGCGTGGGGGATGTGGGGGCAGAGATGTGTGTGGGGGTGGGGGCGTGGGGGCAGTGATGTGTGTGTGGGGGGGTGTGGGGGCAGCGATGTGTGTGTGGGGGTGTGGGGGCAGCGATGTGTGTGGGGGTGGGGGCGTGGGGGCAGCGATGTGTGTGGGGGTGTGGGGGCAGCGATGTGTGTGGGGGGGGTGTGGGGGCAGCGATGTGTGTGGAGGTGAGGGTGTGGGGGCAGCGATGTGTGTGTGGGGGGGGGTGTGGGGGCAGCGATGTGTGTGGGGGGGGTTGTGGGGGCAGCGATGTGTGTGGGGAGGGTGTGGGGGCAGCGATGTGTGTGGGGGGGGTGTGGGGGCAGTGATGTGTGTGGGGGGGGTGTGGGGGCAGCGATGTGTGTGGGGGGGGTGTGGGGGCAGCGATGTGTGTGTGGGGAGGGTGTGGGGGCAGCGATGTGTGTGGGGGGGGTGTGGGGGCAGTGATGTGTGTGGGGGGGGTGTGGGGGCAGCGATGTGTGTGGGGAGGGTGTGGGGGCAGCGATGTGTGTGGGGGGGGTGTGGGGGGCAGCGATGTGTGTGGGGGTGTGGGGGGCAGTGATGTGTGTGGGGGTGGGGGTGTGGGGGCAGTGATGTGGGTGGGGGTGGGGGGGGTGGGGGTTGGATGGCGGTGATCTGGATGCTGGGAGGTCTATTCCGCGATCTCCCAGTGATGTTCGCATCGCGAGTTCCCTCTCATCCTGCTGATTTCAGGCTCTTCTGTGTGAATACCCCCCCCCACCCCCCTACCACCCCGCCCCCCCCACCCCACCCCCCGCCCCCCCCACCCCTCCCTCCGGCCCCCCCCACCCCCCTTTCCGATTGGGACCTCTGGATTGCACAGAGTGCAGAGATTGGGGTCTGAACTCACACTGAGAAAACAGTCGGGATCGGGACCAGTTTTCATCACCAATTCAGCGCTGTTGGGAGAATCATCCCTGAGAGTTTTCAGTGCAAACACCCGAATTCACGGGACAAGAATAAATCAGATGAATTCACATCTCAGAGTGCTGTTATTCTGGAAGTTGTTAACAGGACAAGTGAGGGAATTCCCAGTCAGTCAGGAATGTTGTGCTGATGGATGGGCTGCACCCACACCCGAAATAACGGGATCATCGCCAGCAAGGACTGACTGACGAATCCACATCATTTCTATCAAATTCCCAGATTGGTGCCGTTTCACTGAGTGAGATCAGGACCGGTTCTGCTCCCGTCACAAGGTTACATCTTAGTATATTTTCCATCAAACTAATTATTTCCTCGTTCACTGGATCACTGTCACATTCTCTCTCTTCTGAAATGTACCATCAACTAATCCGCACTTCCTCCTTTGTTTTTATTGTTCTGTAATCATTTGTTTCCCCTACGTAGGGTAGCACAGTGACACAGTGGTTAACACTGCTACCTCACAGCGCCAGGGACCCGGGTTCAATTCCCGGGGGCACGGTGACACAGTGGTTAGTGCTGCTGCCTCACAGCGCCAGGGACCCGGGTTCGATTCCCGGGGGCACGGTGACACAGTGGTTAGCACTGCTGCCTCACAGCGCCAGGGACCCGGGTTCGATTCCTGGGGGCACAGTGGCACAGTGGTTAGCGCTGCTGCCTCTCAGCGCCAGGGACCCGGGTTCGATTCCCGGGGGCACAGTGGCACAGTGGTTAGCGCTGCTGCCTCTCAGCGCCAGGGACCCGGGTTCCATTCCCGGGGGCACGGTGACACAGTGGTTAGCGCTGCTGCCTCACAGCGCCAGGGACCCGGGTTCGATTCCCGGGGGCACGGTGACACAGTGGTTAGCGCTGCTGCCTCACAGTGCCAGGGACCCGGGTTCAATTCCCGGCAGTGGGTTTCCTCCGGGTGCTCCGGTTTCCTCCAAAGATGTGGAGGTTAGGTGGACTGGCCATGGTAACTGTACAGGGTTACAGTGATAGGGTGCACCTGCAGATTCGATGGGCTGAAGGGTCTTTTTCTGTGCCGTAGAATAGTAACAAAATGCAGCAATCACTGGATTAATTTCAATGCCTTTTTATTCATTCATTTCCAGGGTGTGGGTGTCAGTGACTGGGCCAGAGTTTGCTCCCCAATCCCGATTCCCCGTGAAGTGAGGGGGTTGCTTGGGCGTTTCACAGTGAACCACACTGTGCTGGCTCTGGGGTCACAGGTCGGCTGGGGTCACAGGTCGGCCAGGTCGGGTCAGGACGGCAGATTCACTTTCACATTCATGGTTTCACTTTAACTTTTATTGAGTTTAAACTCAGGCGTGGTGGGAATTGGACCCAGGCCATTCCTCTGGGTCTCTGGAATACTAACCCAGCGATAATACCCCCGATAATACCCCAACACCACATCATTCCCAGCAAGAAAGTACAAACTGAATCCCAGTATTGACGATAATTAAACACCAGAGCAATGCAGGATTATAGAAATAGTGGTGACAGCCCTGAGACACACCCTCGCCAACAATGGCTAAATTCAGGCCCATTCCAGCTGGCAGCAGACGGAGAATTATTGAACTGCTCCATTTACACAGACACACAGCCCCAGACAGCGTCCAGACACACAGCCCCAGACAGCGTCCAGACACACAGCCAGGCAGGCTCCAGACACACAGCCCCAGACAGCGTCCAGACACACAGCCCCAGGCAGCGTCCAGACACACAGCCCCAGGCAGCGTCCAGACACACAGCCCCAGGCAGCGTCCAGACACACAGCCAGGCAGCGTCCAGACACACAGCCCCAGGCAGCGTCCAGACACACAGCCTCAGACAGGGTCCAGACACACAGCCCCAGGCAGCGTCCAGACACACAGCCCCAGGCAGCGTCCAGACACACAGCCTCAGACAGCGTCCAGACACACAGCCCCAGACAGGGTCCAGACACACAGCCTCAGACAGGGTCCAGACACACAGCCCCAGACAGGCTCCAGTAGAACGGATCTGGAAAAACATCCAACTCTGCGACCTTTCACCCACAATCTGAAAGACATCTGACTTTCTGCAAGTTTCACATGGGGGAGGCTATCCCGTGTTTCCAGTGTCCCTCACTCGGCCCCTCAGCTCCTCGGTCACTCATTCACTCCGTCCCTCGGTCCCTCAGTGCTTTGTCCCTCAGTCACTCAGACCCTCAGTCACTCAGTCCCTCAGTCCCTCAGTCACTCAGTCAAACAGTCCCTCAGTGCCACAGTCACTCAGTCCCTTGGTCACTCGGTCCGTCAGTTATTCAGTCCCTCAGTTCCTCAGGCAGTGGGGGATTGTCAGACTGTCAGAGGGTCAGTGCTGGGGGAGTGCCGCACTGTCAGAGGGTCAGTGCTGAGGGAGTGCCGCACTGTCAGAGGGTCAGTACTGAGGGAGTGCCGCACTGTCAGAGGGTCAGTACTGAGGGAGTGCCGCACTGTCAGAGGGTCAGTGCTGAGGGAGTGCCGCACTGTCAGAGGGTCAGTACTGAGGGAGTGCCGCACTGTCAGAGGGTCAGTACTGAGGGAGTGCCGCACTGTCAGAGGGTCAGTACTGAGGGAGTGCCGCACTGTCAGAGGGTCAGTACTGAGGGAGTGCCGCACTGTCAGAGGGTCAGTACTGAGGGAGTGCCGCACTGTCAGAGGGTCAGTGCTGAGGGAGTGCCGCACTGTCAGAGGGTCAGTGCTGAGGGAGTGCCGCACTGTCAGAGGGTCAGTACTGAGGGAGTGCCGCACTGTCTGAGGGACAGTCCTGAGTGGTGCTTTACAGTGGGACGGGATGAATAATGGGAAAAGCTATGACTGAATTGTGGCACTGATGTGGGATTGGACAGTTCAGGATCTGTGCAGGGGGAGAAGCTCCTCTGTCCACGGTGCTGGATGTAGAATATGGGTAAGATTTTAAAATTCAGAAATCTTCTTCCAGCTCAGATGGAGATAACATTCCTAATCCCTTATCCCAAAACGAGATTTCCCATGACTGCAGTTTTCAGAGGATGCTGGCGTGTCGATGTGGATATCCCTCTCCGATCAGAATGTCGCTTTGCTGCCTGCGGGGAAAGGGAACGTTTATTTCTCAGTCACAGGAGAGGTTTCCATTAACACTGCGGCTGCACCCACTTCACCTGCTGTGTTTCACAACTCTACTTTTGTTCTCATTATTCTCTCAGGGGACGTGCGTGTGACTGGCTCGACTGGTTTTCTTCGCCGATCCCTTATTGCCCCTGAGAAGGTGCCAGTGACTTCTCTCTGTGCAGCTGACATTTAAATCAGCAGGAGGGCGAGTCGCAATGAGGAAATAAGAAGCTTACAAATGGATCTGGGTCGGTTCGGAGAGTGGGCCAAACTGGGGCAGGTGGAATTTCACGTGGATCAATGTGAGGTCACCCATTTTGGTCAGAAAAATAGAACGGCAACTTACTATCTAAATGGAGAGGGACTCCGGGCTGTTTCAGTGCAGAGGGATCTGGCTGTCCTTGTGTATGAACCACAGAACGTTAGTGTGCAGGTACAGCAGGTTATAAGGAAGGCAAATGAGATCTGGGCATTTATCGGTGAAGGAATAGATTATAAAATTAGTGAAGTGTTGCTGCGATTGTCTCAAGCATCAGTGAGACCACACCCGGAGTCTGGTGCACAGTTCTAGTCCCCTCACTGAGGCGGGATGTAGTCACATTGGAGGCACTTCAGAGGAGCATCACCAGGTTGATTCCAGAGGTGAGGGGTTTGTCGTGTGATGAGAGATTGGGCAGGCTTGGCCAATACTTGCTGGAGTTTAGAAGAGTGACGGGAGATCGAATTGGGATGAACAGGATTATCAATGGGATTGACAAAGTCGGCGTGGAGAGAATGTTTCCTCTTCTGAGACAATCGAGAACAAAAGGTTGTCATTTTAGGATAACATAGAAACATAGAGGATAGGAGCAGGAGGAGGCCATTCGGCCCTTCCAGCCTGCTCCCCCATCTATCACCATCATGGCTGATTATCCAACCCAATAGCCTAATCCTGCTTTCTCCCCATAACCTTTGACCCCATTCGCCCCAAGTGCTATATCCAGCCATCTCTTGAATGCATTCAATGTTTTGGCATCAGCTACTTCCTGTGGTAATGAATTCCACAGACTCACCACTCTCTGGGTGAAGAAATGTCTCCTCACCTCTGTCCTAAATGGTCTACCCTGAATCCTCAGACTGTGAGCCCTGGTTCTGGACCAGAACTGTACACAATACTCTCGGTGTGGCCTCACCAAGGCCCTGTATAATTGCAACAACACATCCCTGCTCCTGGACTCGAAACCTCTCGCAATGAAGGCCAACATAGCATGAGCCTTCTTTACCGCCTGCTGCACCTGCATGCTTACCTTCAGTGACTGGTGCACAAGGACACCCAGGTCCCGCTGCATGCTCCCCCTCCCAATTTACAGCCATTCAGGTAGTAATCTGCCGCCTTGTTTTTGTTTCCAAAGTGAATAACCTCACATTTATCCAAATTATACTGCATCTGCCATTGATTAGCCCACTCACCCAACCTGTCCAGATCATTCTGAAGAACCTCTGCATCCTCGTCACAGTTCACCCTTCCACCCAACTTGGTATCATCGGCAAACTTTGAGATGTTACATTTTGTTCCCTCATCCAAATCATTAATATATATTGTGAATAGCTGGGATCCCAGCACCAATCCCTGTGGCGCCCCACTAGTTACTGCCTGCCAATTTGAAAAGGACCCATTGATTCCTACTCTTTGTTTCCTCTACTGCCAACCAGTTTTCTATCCATCTCAATACACTTCCCCCAATCCCATGTGCTTTAATCTTGCACGATAATCTCTTGTGTGGGACTTTGTCAAACCCTTTCTGAAAGTCCCAATATACCACATTGACTGGTTCCCCCTTGTCATCTCTACTAGTTACATCTTCAAACAATTCCAACAGATTTGTCAAGCATGATTTCCCCTTCATAAATCCATGCTGACTCTGTCTGATCCTGCCACTGCTTTCTAAATGCTCCGATATAAAGTCCTTAACAATGGATTCGAGAATTTTCCCCACTGCTGATGTTAAGCTTACTGGTCTATAATTCCCTGTTTTCTCTCTGCCTCCCTTTTTGAATATTGGAGTGACATTCGCTACCCTCCAATCTGCAGGGACTGTTCCAGAATCTATAGAATCCTGGAAGATGACCACCAATGCATCCACTATTTCTAGAGCCACTTCCTTAAGTACTCTGGGATGTAGATTTTCAGGCCCTGGGGATTTATCCACCTTTAATCCCATCAACTTTCTCAGCACCATTTCTCTCCTAATATTGATCTCCCTCAGTTCTTCCCTCTCACTAAATCTTGCATTCTCCAACATTTCTGGCATCTGATTTGTGTCCTCTTTTGTGAAGACAGAACGAAAGTATGTATTCAGTTGCTCGGTCATTTCTTTGTCCCCGATTACACATTCCCCCGTTTCAGTCTGTAGGGGACCTACATTTGTTTTCACCAACCTTTGTCTCTTCACCTATCCACAGAAACTCTGAGTGTCAGTCTTTATGTTCCCTGCAAGCTTACTTTCATGCTGTATTTTCCCCTTCCGAATCAATCCTTGGTCCTTCTTTGCTGAATTCTAGACTGCTCCCAATCCTCAGATCTATTATTTTTCTTGGCCAATCTGTATGCTTCTTCCTCAGATCGGATACTCTCTCTCATTTCCTTTGTAAGCCATGGATTGGCCCTCTTACCCATTTTGCTTCTGTGCCAGACAGGAATAAACAGTTGCTGCCGCTCCCCCATGCATTTCTTGAATGTTTGCCATTGCCTATCCACTGTCACCCCTTTAAGTAACTCTCCCCAATCTATCAAGGCCAACTCACGCCTCATATCCTCATAGTTTCCTTTATTAAGATTCCGCACCCTAATCTCCGAATCAACGACTTCACTCTCCATCTTGATAAAATATTCTATCATGTTCTGGTCGCTCATCCCCACGGGGTCTCGTACAGCTAGATTGGCAATGATCCCCTTCTCATTACACAGTACCCCGTCTAAGATGGCCTGCTCTCTAGTTGGTTCTCCACATATTGGTCAAGAAAACCATCCCGTATACACTCCAGGAATTCCTCCTCTCCGGCATTGTGGCTAATTTGATTTGCCCAATCAATGTGCAGATTAAAATCACCCATCATCACCGATATTCCCTTACCACATGCATCTCTAATTTCATGTTTAATGCCATTCCCAACATCATCACTGCAGTTTGGGGTCTGTATATGACACCCACTAATGTTTCTTGTTTTTAAGGGGGGGGGGGGGGGTGCAGATTTAACACAAAGGTGAGGAGAAGCTCCTTCTCTCAAAGGGTGGTGAATGTGTGGAATTCACTGTCCAGAGTGTGGGGGAAGCCGGGACATTGAGTCAATTTAAGGAGGAGACGGACAGATTGTAAATCAGTCACGGGGGGGTGAAGGGTTACGGGGAACGGGCAGGAAAGTGGAATTGAGGCAGAGATGAGATCAGCCACGATTGTATTGAATGGGGCAGCAGGCCCGAGGGGCTGAATGGCCTCCTGATCCTAACTCTTGTGATGTTAATGTCTTGAACTCACTGCAGTCCCCGTGTGGTGTAGGTACACTCACAGCGCTGTTAGGGAGGGAGTTCCAGGATTGTGCCATTCCAGGATTTGTAAAAATGTCCTCCCTCTCAGGAGGGTGTGGAATATCCCACACTCTGTTTGGAAGAATCAATCTTCCTGGTAGCCCAGTGCCAACATTCCTCACCAGTCAGGATGTCATCCCTGTTGCAATTCTCAAAGTGGTTAACAGGACAAGTGATTTAATCCCAGTCAGGAATGTTTGTGTGTTTAGGGAGGGTGGAACCTCAAACCTGAAATAACTGGTTAATCTCTGTCAAGAATTCACCGCCAAACCCACATCATTTGTATCAAACACCCAGATTGGTGCCGTTTCACTGAGTCAGATCAGGACCGGTTCTGCTCCCAATGCCAGTCACAAGGTTACATCTTAGTTTATTTTCCATCAAACTAATTATACACCCGAATACACGGGACAATAATAAATCAGATCAGTTCACATCTGAGTGCTGCCATTCCTGAAGTGGTTAACCGTTGTTAGAACGCAGAACATAGAAAAACTACAGCACAAACAGGCCCTTCGGCCCACAAGTTGCGCCGGTCATGTCCCTACCTACCTAGGCTTATATATAGGCTTACCTATAACCCTCAATCCTATTAAGCTCCATGTACTCATCCAGAAGTCTCTTAAAAGACCCTATCGAGTTTGCCTCCACCACCACTGACGGCCGCCGATTCCACTCACCCACCACCCTCTGTGTGAAAAGCTTACCCCTGACATCTCCTCTGTACCTGCTCCCCAGCACCTTAAACCTGTGTCCTCTCGTAGCAACCATTTCAGCCCTGGGAAAAAGCCTCCGAGAATCCACCCGATCTATACCTCTCAACATCTTATACACCTCTATCAGGTCACCTCTCATCCTTCATCTCTCCAAGGAGAAAAGACCGAGCTCCCTCAACCTATCCTCATAAGGCCTCATACAACCACTCTCTGCCTTCTGCAGGCAAGCCAGTTCTGGATCCACAAGACAACAGCCCCTTGGATCCCATGCCCTCTCACTTTCTCGGGAAGTCTTGCATGGGGGACCTTATCGAATGCCTTTCTGAAGTCCATATAAACCACATCTACCGCTTTTCCTTCGTCAACGTGTTTAGTCACATTTTCAAAGAACTCCACCAGGCTCGTAAGGCACGATTTGCCTTTGACAAAGTCGTGCTGACTACTTTTGAGCATACTAAACTTCTCGAAATGTTCATAAATCTTGTCCCTCAGGATCTTCTCCATCAACGTACCAACCACTGAGGTTAGACTCACCGGTCGGTAATTTCCTGGGCTATCCCTATTCCCCTTCTTGAATATAGGAACCACATCCGCAATCCTCCAATCCTCCGGAACCTCTCCCGTCTCCATCGACGACGCAAAGATCATCGCCAGAGGCTCTGCAATCTCTTCCCTCGCCTCCCACAGTAACCTGGGGTACATCCCATCCGGTCCCAGTGACTTATCTAACTTGATGCTATTCAAAATTTCCAACACACCCTCTTTCTTAATGTCCACATACTCAATCTTTTCAGTCCACCTCAATCCTGTTGTACAACCACCCAGGTCTTTTTCCATCGTGAATACCGAGGTAAAATATTCATTAAGCACCTCTGCTATTTCTTCCGGTTCCGTACAGACTTTCTCACCTTCACATTTTATAGGTCCTATTCCTTCACATCTCACCCTTTTACTCTTCACATATTTATCGAACGCCTTAGGGTTTTCCTTAATCTTACCTGCCAAGGCCTTCTCGTGACCCCTTCTGGCTCTCCTAATTTCTTTCTTAAGTCCTTTCCTACAAGGCGTATACTCATCTAGATCCCCATCATCGCCTAGCTCTCTGAACCTATTGTACGCTTTCCTTTTCCTTTTGACTAGGTTCAGCACAGCTTTCATGCACCACGGTTCCCATAACCTACCAAAACCCCCCTGTCTCATCGGAACGTTGTCATGTAGAACTCCAGACAAACAATCCTTGAAAATCTGCCACCTTACTTCGGTACTTTTCCTCGAGAATACCTCCTTCCAATTTACGCCTCTAATCTCCTGTCTGATGGCTTCATATTTCACCTTACTCCAGATAAACACTTTCCTCGCTTGCCTGATCCTATCGCTTTCCAATGTTAGCGTAAAGGAGATAGAGTTATGATCACTATCCCCAAGATGCTCCCCCACTGAGAGATCTGACACCTGTCCAGGCTCATTAGCCAGTACCAGATCGAGTACAGCCTCTCCTCTTGTAGGCTTATCCACATGCTGTGTCAGGAAACCCTCCTGAACACACCTAACAAACTCCTCCCCATCCAAACCCCTGACCCTAGGGATATTCCAATCGATGTTTAGGAAATTAAAGTCTCCCATCATGACAACCAGGCAGAGAGGCAGAGAATGGGTATAGATGGGTCTTTTTCTAATTGGAGGTCGGTCACCAGTGGTGTGCCCCAGGGATCTGTTCTGGGACCCTTGCTGTTGGTCATTTTCATAAATGACCTGGATGAGGAAGTGGAGGGATGGGTTGGTAAGTTTGCCGACGACACGAAGGTTGGTGGGGTTGTGGATAGTCTGGAGGGATGTCAGAAGTTACAGAGGGACATAGATAGGATGCAAGACTGGGCGGAGAAGTGGCAGATGGACTTCAACCCAGATAAATGCGTAGTGGTCCATTTTGGCAGGTCGAATGGGATGAAGGAGTACAATATAAAGGGAAAGACTCTTAGTACTGTAGAGGATCAGAAGGACCTTGGGGTCCGGGTCCATAGGACTCTAAAATCGGCCCCGCAGGTGGAGGAGGTGGTTAAGAAGGCGTATGGTGTGCTGGCCTTTATCAATCGAGGGATTGAGTTTAGGAGTCCGGGGATAATGATGCAGCTATATAAGACCCTCGTCAGACCCCACTTGGAGTACTGTGCTCAGTTCTGGTCGCCTCATTACAGGAAGGATGTGGAAAAGATTGAAAAGGTGCAGAGGAGATTTACAAGGATGTTGCCTGGATTGAGTGGCATGCCTTATGAGGATAGGCTGAGGGAGCTCGGTCTTTTCTCCTTGGAGAGACGTAGGATGAGAGGTGACCTAATAGAGGTATATAAGATGTTGAGAGGCATAGATCGGGTGGACTCTCAGAGGCTTTTTCCCAGGGTGGAAATGTCTGCTACGAGAGGACACAGGTTTAAGGTGCTGGGGGGTAGGTACAGGGGAAATGTTAGGGGGAAGTTTTTCACACAGAGGGTGGTGGGCGAGTGGAATCGGCTGCCGTCAGTGGTGGTGGAGGCAAACTCAATAGGGACTTTTAAGAGACTCCTGGATGAGTACATGGGACTTAATAGGATGGAGGGTTCTAGGTCGGTCTAAAAGGTAGGGATATGTTCGGCACAACTTGTGGGACCGAAGGGCCTGTTTTGTGCTGTAGTTTGTCTATGTTTCTAACCCTGTTATTACTAGATCTCTCCAGGATCTGTTTCCCGATCTGTTCCTCAACATCCCTGTTACTATTCGGCGGCCTGTAGAAAACACCCAGCAAAGTTATCGACCCCTTCCCGCTCCGAACCTCCACCCACAGAGACTCCGTAGACAATCCCTCCACGGTGTCCACCTTCTCTACAGCTGTGACACTATCCCTGATCAGCAGTGCCACTCCCCCCCTCCCCACCCCCTCTCTTTTGCCTCCCTCTCTGTCCTTTCTGAAACATCTGAAACCCGGCACCTGAAGTATCCAGTCCTGTCCCTGTCCCCAAGTCTCCGTAATGGCCACCACATCACACTTCCAAGCATCGATCCACACTCTAAGCTCATCCACTTTATTCACTGCACTCCTGGTGTTAAAATAGACACATCTCAAACCTTTGGTCTGAGCTCTCCCCTTCTCCATCACCCGTCTATTCTCCCTCTTACACTATCTACAATCCCTCTCTGTTTGCGAGCTAACCTCCTCACTCTCAGTCACCTCATCACGATCCCCTCCCCCCAACCTTTCTAGTTTAAAGTCTCCCCAGTAGCCTTAGCCAACCTTCCTGCCAGGATATTGGTCCCCCTGGGATTCAAGTGCCACCCGTCTTTTGTGTACAGGTCACACCTGCCCCTAAAGAGGTCCCAATGATCCAGGAACCTGAATCCCTGCCCCCTGCTCCAGTCCCTCAGCCACGCATTCATCCTCCACCTCACTCCATTCCTGCCCTCACCTTCCCGTGGCACAGGCAGCAATCCTGAGATTACTACCTTTGCTTTCCTCCTTCTCAACTGTCTACCTAACTCCCTATATTCTCTTTTCATGACCCCTTCCCTCTTCCTACCTATGTCAGCGGTACCAATATGTACCACGACCTCTGGCTCCTCTCCCTCCCACCTCAGGATATCTGGGATGCGATCAGAGACATCCCGGATCCCGGCACCAGGGAGGCAGACCACCACCCGAGACTCCCGTCTGCCTCCGCAAAAACGCCTGTCCGACCCCCTTACTGTTGAGTCCCCGATTAATACTGCCTTCCTCCTCCTTTCCTTAGCCCTCTGAGTTACAGGGCCGGACTCTGCTCCAGAGACACGGCCACTGCTGCTTCCCCCAGGTGGGCTGTCCCCCCCAGCAGTACCCAGACAGGAGTACTTATTGTGAAGGGGCACATCCACCGGGGTGCTCTCTATCACCCGAGCTTTCCTCCTCCTGGCCGTTACCCACTTCCCTGCCTCCCGTGGCCCCGATGTGACCACCTGCTGATAACTCCTGTCTATCACCTCCTCATTTTCCCACACCAGACGAAGATCCTTGAGCTGCAGTTCCAGTTCTCTAACACGGTCCCTTAGGAACTGCAGCTCGACACACCCATCACAGATATGGACGTCCGGGAGGCCAGGAGCCTCCAGGACCTCCCACATCCTACATTGGGAACAACAGACTGGCCTCACACTCATAATTTCCCTTCTTATTTTGAGGAACACAGAGAAACGTACTTAAGAATTAAAGTTACCCCGCCTCGCCCTTTCCGCCTGAGCCCTTCGAGCCAGTTGTTCGCAGTAACTTCATTGCAGCGTTAATGTAAGCCTACCTGTGACAACAATAAATAAACTGAAAACTATGTAGTCTATGAACAGTATGTTTTGTCTGTATAGTGCGCAAGAAACAATACTTTTCACTGTTTAATACACGGGACAAGAATAAATCAGATGAATTCACATCTCAGAGTGCTGTTATTCTGGAAGTTGTTAACAGGACAAGTGAGGGAATTCCCAGTCAGTCAGGAATGTTGTGCTGATGGATGGGCCGCACCCACACCCGAAATAACGGGATCATCGCCAGCAAGGACTGACTTGACGAATCCACATCATTGATATCAAATTCCCAGATTGGTGCCGTTTCACTGAGTGAGATCAGGACCGGTTCTGCTCCCGTCACAAGGTTACATCTTAGTTTATTTTCCTTCAAACTAATTATTTCCTCATTCACTGGATCATTTCTTTCTCCTAACTGAGGTGACACAGTGGTTAGCGCTGCTGCCTCACAGTGCCAGGGACCCGGGTTTGATTCTGGCCTTGGGTCACTGTCTGTGTGGAGTTTGCACATTCTCTCCATTTCTGGGTGCTCCAGTTTCCTCCCACACTCCAAAGATGTGTAGGTTAGGGGATTGGCCATGCCAAATTGCCCCTTCGTGTCGGCGTCGAGTACTGAGGCAGTTGCAACAATGACGATGATGGCATTGCGGCAACGGCCTCAGAACAAAGAGAACAAAGAACAGTACAGCACAGGAAACAGGCCCTTCGGCCCTCCAAGCCTGTGCCGCTCCTTGGTCCAACTAGACCAATCGTTTGTATCCCTCCATTCCCAGGCTGCTCATGTGACTATCCAGGTAAGTACTCAACACTGACAACTGCCAATCTCCAGATGCGATTTTACAACTCATCCGCTTCATCCTGGACCACAATGTCTTCACCTTCAACAAGCAGTTCTTCATCCAGACACACGGAACAGCCATGGGGACCAAATTCGCACCTCAATATGCCAACATCTTCATGCACAGGTTCGAACAAGACTTCTTCACCGCACAGGACCTTCAACCGATGCTATACACTAGATACATCGATGACATTTTCTTCCTTTGGAGTCATGGTGAGCAATCACTGAAACAACTCTATGATGACATCAACAAGTTCCATCCCACCATCAGACTCACCATGGATTACTCTCCGGAATCGGTTGCATTCTTGGACACACACATCTCCATTAAGGACGGTCACCTCAGCACCTCACTGTACCGCAAGCCCACGGATAACCTCACGATGCTCCACTTCTCCAGCTTCCACCCTAAGCACGTTAAAGAAGCCATCCCCTACGGACAAGCCCTCCGAATACACAGGATCTGCTCGGATGAGGAGGATCGCAACAGACACCTCCAGACGCTGAAAGATGCCCTCATAAGAACAGGATATGGCGCTAGACTCATTGATCAACAGTTCTGACGCGCCACAGCGAAAAACCACACTGACCTCCTCAGAAGACAAACACGGGACATAGTGGACAGAGTACCCTTCGTCGTCCAGTACTTCCCCAGAGCAGAGAAGCTACAACATCTTCTCCGGAGCCTTCAACATGTCATGGATGAAGACGAACATCTCGCCAAGGCCATCCCCACACCCCCACTTCTTGCCTTCAAACAACCGCACAACCTCAAACAGACCATTGTCCGCAGCAAACTACCCAGCCTTCAGGAGAACAGTGACCATGACACCACACAACCCTGCCACAGCAACCTCTGCAAGACGTGCCGGATCATCGACACAGATGCCATCATCTCACGTGAGAACACCATCCACCAGGTACACGGTACATAGTCTTGCAACTCGGCCAATGTTGTCTACCTGATACGCTGCAGGAAAGGATGTCCCGAGGCATGGTACATTGGGGAGACCATGCAGACGCTACGACAACGGATGAATGAACACCGCTCGACAATCACCAGGCAAGACTGTTCTCATCCAATTGGGGAACACTTCAGGGGTCACAGGCATTCGGCCTCTGATCTTCGGGTAAGCGTTCTCCAAGGTGGCCTTCACAACACACGACAGCGCAGAATCGCTGAGCAGAGACTGATAGCCAAGTTCCGCACACATGAGGACAACCTCAACCAGGATCTTGGGTTCATGTCACACTATCTGTAACCCCCACGACTTGCCTGGGCTTGCAAAATCTCACTAACTGTCCCGGCTGGAGACAATACACATCTCTTTAACCTGTGCTTAACCCTCTCTCCACTCACATTGTCTGTACCTTTAAGATTTGATTACCTGTAAAGACTCGCATTCCAACCATTATTTTGTAAATTGAGTTTGTGACTCTATATGCCCTGTTTGTGAACAGAACACCCACTTACCTGATGAAGGAGCAGCGCTCTGAAAGCTAGTGGCTTTTGCTACCAAATAAACCTGTTGAACTTTAACCTGTTGTTATTAGACTCCTTACTGTGTTTACCCCAGTCCAACGCCGGCATCTCCACATCCTTAGGGATGGGCAGCTCTCATACCGTAAATAACTGGATAATCTCCAGCAAGAACTGACTGACAACATAGAACATAGATCATAGAACAGTACAGCACAGAACAGGCCCTTCGGCCCACGATGTTGTGCCGAGCTTTATCTGAAACCAAGATCAAGCTATCCCACTCCCTATCATCCTGGTGTGCTCCATGTGCCTATCCAATAACCGCTTAAATGTTCCTCAAGTGTCTGACTCCACTATCACAGCAGGCAGTCCATTCCACACCCCAACCTGGAGGGATGTCAGAAGTTACAGAGGGACATAGATAGGATGCAAGACTGGGCGGAGAAGTGGCAGATGGACTTCAACCCAGATAAATGTATCGTGGTCCATTTTGGGAGGTCAAATGGGACGAAGGAGTACAATATAAAGGGAAAGACTCTTAGTACGGTAGAGGATCAGAAGGACCTTGGGGTCCGGGTCCATAGGACTCTAAAATCGGCCCCGCAGGTGGAGGAGGTGGTTAAGAAGGCGTATGGTGTGCTGGCCTTTATCAATCGAGGGATTGAGTTTAGGAGTCCGGGGATAATGATGCAGCTATATAAGACCCTCGTCAGACCCCACTTGGAGTACTGTGCTCAGTTCTGGTCACCTCATTACAGGAAGGATGTGGAAAAGATTGAAAGGCTGCAGAGGAGATTTACAAGGATGTTGCCTGGATTAAGTGGCATTCCTTATGAGGATAGGCTGAGGGAGCTCGGTCTTTTCTCTTTGGAGAGACGTAGGATGAGAGGAGACCTAATAGAGGTGTATAAGATGTTGAGAGGCATAGATCGGGTGGACTCTCAGAGGCTTTTTCCCAGGGTGGAAATGTCTGCTCCGAGAGGACACAGGTTTAAGGTGCTGGGGGGTAGGTACAAGGGAGATGTTAGGGGGAAGTTTTTCACACAGAGGATGGTGGGCGAGTGGAATCGGCTGCCGTCAGTGGTGGTGGAGGCAAACTCAATAGGGTCTTTTCAGAGACTCTTGAATGAGTACATGGGACTTAATAGGATGGAGGGTTATAGGTAGGCCTAAAAGGTAGGGATATGTTCGGCACAACCTGTGGGGCCGAAGGGCCTGTTTTGTGCTGTAGTTTTTCTATGTTTCTATGTTTCAACCACTCTCTGCGTAAAGAACCTACCTCTGATATCCTTCCTATATCTCCCACCATGAACCCTATAGTTATGCCCCCTTGTAATAGCTCCATCCACCCGAGGAAATAGTCTTTGAACGTTCATTCTATCTATCCCCTTCATCATTTTATAAACCTCTATTAAGTCTCCCCTCAGCCTCCTCTGCTCCAGAGAGAACAGCCCTAGCTCCCTCAACCTTTCGTCAAAAGACCTACCCTCCAAACCAGGCAGCATCCTGGTAAATCTCCTCTGCACTCTTTCCAGCGCTTCCACATCCTTCTTATAGTGAGGTGACCAGAACTGCACACAATATTCCAAATGCGGTCTCACCAAGGTCCTGTACAGTTGCAGCATAACCCCACAAATCCGTACCTTTTATATCAAATTCCCAAATTGGTGCTGTTTCACTGAGTGAGATCAGAACCGGTTCGGCCCCCCCGATGCCAGTCACAAGATTAATCTTAATTTATGTTCCTTCAAATTAATTATTTCTTTGTTCATTTGATCGTTTCTTTCTCCTAACTGAGGTAGCACGGTGACACAGTGGTTAGCGCTGCTGCCTCACAGCGCCAGGGACCCGGGTTCGATTCCCGGGGGCACGGTGGCACAGTGGTTAGCGCTGCTGCCTCACAGCGCCAGGGACCCGGGTTCCATTCCCGGGGGCACGGTGACACAGTGGTTAGCGCTGCTGCCTCACAGCGCCAGGGACCCGGGTTCGATTCCCGGGGGCACGGTGACACAGTGGTTAGTGCTGCTGCCTCACAGCGCCAGGGACCCGGGTTCCATTCCCGGGGGCACGGTGACACAGTGGTTAGCGCTGCTGCCTCACAGCGCCAGGGACCCGGGTTCGATTCCCGGGGGCACGGTGACACAGTGGTTAGCGCTGCTGCCTCACAGCGCCAGGGACCCGGGTTCGATTCCCGGGGGCACGGTGACACAGTGGTTAGCGCTGCTGCCTCACAGTGCCAGGGACCCGGGTTCCATTCCCGGGGGCACGGTGACACAGTGGTTAGCGCTGCTGCCTCACAGCGCCAGGGACCCAGGTTCGGTTCCCGGCTCGGGTCACTGTCTGTGTGGAGTCTGCACGGTCTCCCCGTGTCTGCGTGGGTTTCCTCCGGGTGCTCCGGTTTCCTCCCACACTTCAAAGATGTGCGGGTTTGGTGGATTGGCCATGCTAAATTGTCCCTTCATGTCCCTTATATTTAATATACGTGTCTGTGTGTGTGTCTGTGTGTGTGTCTGTGTGTGTGTGTGTTTGTGTGTCTGTGTGTGTGTGTCTGTGTTTGTGTGTCTGTGTGTGTGTCTGTGTGCGTGTGTTTGTGTGTGTGTGTTTGCGTGTCTGTGTGTGTTTGTGTGTCTGTGTGTTTGCGTGTCTGTGTGTGTGTCTGTGTGTGTGTCTGTGTGTGTGTTTGTGTGTGTGCCTGTGTTGGACCATAATTTAATTAAGTTTGGGGATGTTATATGGTTGGGTTAGAGACTGGAATGTGTTAAAACATTTTAAATCTGATGTCCAGTAAATAAGGAGTGTGTAGACATTTGCATTCGGAGATAAGTGAGGGTTTGGATGGTTAACTGATAAATTTCTAAGAGGGGTTAGCAGGTAAATCAGCCTCGTGTGGTCAGGATTACTTATATTTTATTCATAGAGGTTTAACTCAATGTTCCAAATCCCAAAGTGTCCGTGTAATGAGGAAGATCTGAACTCAGTGAATGGACCTTCTCCTGGTCAGAACACAAAGAAAATGAGTTGTGATGTGTGGGTCAAGTTTCCC